>NC_142399.1:23264891-23282391 GCF_059441095.1 Idiotropiscis lumnitzeri
TACAATCCTGCCGTGGACGAGTCACAAATGCGTGTGACAATTTGCAAATGCATTTCTGGAGATTTGTGTGAGGCTCTGTGGCTACACACTCATACCACAAGGGGGCGCAGTACCACAAATACATCCACGAATACCGTGGAGATGAATGCAAATGACAATTGCATCCAGTATGTAGTTAATCCATGAATTACAGTGAAACCCCGCTACTTTGCGGTTCACCTTTCGCGGGTTCAGTGCTTCGCGGGTCTAAAAAATGTTCAAAAATTAAAAACTTTTTTGCCCGGGCACGATCGGGGCTCTCCATTCGCTCCGCTCCGCGGGGGCATTGTAGTTTCGCCGGGCGGCACGACGGGGCGCTGGAGCGGTTAGACGGCCGGCGTGCGCTGAAGAAGAGCGTGGGCGAAGAGGAGAGTGGACGAAGAAGAGCACGTTCCCCCGGGCACGATCGGGGTCGACGTTTCGCGCGGTTCGGACCGTACCAAAACTCCGGCCGGCGTGCGTGGCAGTTAAGCCGAAGAGGAGCATCTTCCGCCCGGGCACGAGCATGGCGACATTTCGCTCCGTTCGGGACCGTACGAGAGCTCCGGCCGGCGTGCGTGGCAGTTAAGCCGAAGAGGAGCACCTTCCGCCCGGGCACGAGCGGGCCGACATTTCGCTCCGTTCGGGACCGTACGAGAGCTCCGGAGGAGGCCGGCCGGCGTGCGTGGCAGTTTAGCCGAAGAGGAGCACCTTCCGCCCGGGCACGAGCAGGGCGACATTTCGCTCCGTTCGGGACCGTATGAGAGCTCCGGCTGGCGTGCGTGGCAGTGAAGCCGGAGAGGAGCACCTTCCGCCTGGGCACGAGCGGGGCGACATTTCGCTCCGTTCGGGACCGTACGAGAGCTCCGGCGGGCGTGCGTGACAGTTAAGCCGAAGAGGAGCACCTTCCGCCTGGGCACGAGCGGGGCGACATTTCGCTCCGTCCGGGACCGTAAGAGAGCTCCGGAGGAGGCCGGCCGGCGTGCGTGGCAATTACGCCGAAGAGGAGCACCTTCCGCCCGGGGCACAAGCGGGGCGAAATGAAACCGAGTTCAACCGAACGGAGACACGCTTCGGGGGAGCAGGTCCGGCGTGCGTGACAATTAAGCCGAAGAGGAGCACCTCTTCCGCCCGGGCACGAGCGGAGCGCGAGGCTGTCAGTTATGAATGAATATATAAATGAATAAATAAATAAATGAAGAATGCCACCTTTCATTTCACAGGGCACACCGGACGGCATACCAGCAGGTAAAAGTCAAAGTAATTAAATAAATACAAAAAGAAGTAATTGAATAAATACAAAAATAATGGCTGGGGAATAAAAAAATAATAAGTTTTAATAATAATTAGTTTTTTTTTTGTTATTACATGAATTCCACTCTCTCACATTTTCACATTTTAGAGTTGTTTTCGTCAACGATGACAATGATTAAACTATTTCGTTCACGCCCCTTTTTTTCATGACGACAACGAAACGATGACAAGTTAAACGAGGCTATTTTTGATTCTTCAGGTTGTTGCTCACTACTTTAATTTCAGTTCTTCACATTGTGATTCGTTATACCAGTTTGAATTGCTCCCATATGGTTTCAGTATGGAATAGCCACAAATAAATAGAAGTACATTTGGACAATATTGCTAAAATTCGTCTCATTCTATCAACTAGAGATGCAGCAATATTAATCTATGCCTAAAACCATTTTGAGTTTTCGTCGACTAAAACTAGACTAAAACGATCACAAATAGGAATGACTAAATCAGACATAAAAACTAATAAGCATTTTCGTCCAAATAACTAAGATGAAAACTAAATCTAAAATGCCGACCAAAAACAACACTGGTTCACTTTGATTGTATATTTTGAGTATATTCGGACAATATTGCTAAAATTGGTCTCATTCTATCAACTAGTGACGCAGCAATCTTAACCTATGCGTTTGTTACGTGTCGCCTCAATTATTGTAACGTTTGGCTCTCGAGTCTCCCCATGGCTAGTATTAAAGGTTTGCAGCTAGTTCAAAATGCAGCAGTTGACGAGGTCGAGAAAGTTTGATCATACACCCTGATATTAGTCAATTTGCATTGGGCAATGCTTTGGAATGTACCACCCACAGATATTAGAGGCGCCACCTTAGTTGAAATGTTCAAAACACTATCAAAAACGCATTTATTCACGCATTTAGTTGAAGTATTTGTTGGCCTGTTTACTGCCGCTTCATTTCTCTTTTCGGCCCCCTCTTGCCCGGCTGAGGAATAAGGTGACAGTGACCCGCTATGTAGCTTCAGGCATTGACTAACTGGGCAGGAACCTGCTCCACTGAAGTCATCATCAAAGCCTGACTATATTTTGGGAGGTGCTGCTATGGAGATTACAGCTCTGATCAATTGGACGAGGACGCGCTCCACTGAAGTCATCTTCCTGCAGCACTCCATTTGATTGACTCTCACATTATCTCAGCTCACATTGTATAGGATTATTTTATGTGTGAAATGTTGCCCACTTGGCATCCATTGCAGCCTGATCATCCTGGAAGGGGGATTCCCCCATCTGTGGTCCCCTCTCATGGTTTCTCACTTTTTGACCTAATGGGGTTTTGAGTTTTTCCTTGCTCTCCTGGGGGTTAAGATCAAATTGTGGTTATGAGCTATAATATAATAATGACTTGACAACTTAAAGATTGTGACTCTCCCGTGTAAATGTGTGACATCAAGCCATATTCTTTCCAACATACAAAAAAAGAACATCTGAAAATAAAAACAATTGCACACAATTTGTGCATGTGGAGTACTTAGAGTATATTACAACAGCATGTTATTAATGTGGAGGAAAGGGCAATAAAAATATAAATAATTAATAAAATAAAAATAAAATTTGCGATAATCAGACTTTGTGGCACCGTAATAGCCACGCCCTTCGCAGAAAAGTCACAAAATTCGGGATTGAGTAAGATCAATGTCTTGATTCTTTTCTGACCAATTTTCAGTCGTATTCGTTAAAAGGGCTCCGTGGAATGTATAGGGGAATTATTAAGCATTTAGTCCATTGTGGTGACACGCCCGCTATGAAGTTAATTCAAAATGGCCGACTTCCTGTGCAATTTAGCTCATGACTCCAAGAGAGTTTTTTGTAGGTCTTGGCCTTATACATACTCCATAGACTTTTCAAAAAGCAAGATGAAACACTCAACCAGGGCTGCTTTTTTGAACATTTCTCGAGGGCAATGGCGAGCCATTTTTAAAATACTGCACAACTTACTTATAAAATATTGATGATTTTTTCAAGCCTGATGTGTGTGCAAAGTTTCACGAGTTTTCGTTCATTTTTATAACCTCAAAATCAGCTTGTTTTATTGGCGAACTATGCAATGCCACGCCCACAACTTTTCACGAAAAATGACTAATTTCGTATTGTGACATCCTCAAGGCCTAAACACTCATCCGAACATATATGAGGGCAACCTTGTTGACCTGCTCGGAGAAAAGCGTCAAAGAAAATAACTTGTATTAGCTTTAACCAGTTGGTGGCGCTACCACTATGATGAAAAATAAGTTGGTAGATGTGTTCAGGGCTGGAGTATCCTCAAATGTGAAAAACCTGGAGAAGATAGGATAATTTGAGTCATGTTGCCGGAGCTTTTGTTGCCACAGAGTGCAATCAGATTTTTCAGCAATGTAATGGTCAAGCCTTTTGCCGAAAAGTCACAAAATTCGGCAGAGAGTAAGATCAATGTTTTGAGGCTTACGTAAAATTTTTTTAGTCTGACTCGTTAAAAGGGCTCCCTCCGTGCAGTGCGTAAAAAAAAATACATATATATATATATATATATATATATATATATATATATATATATATATATTGTACACTAGTTGGCACAGTTTTATATAACAGAATAATAACATACAGATGTCTTCAGGTCGGGAGGTTTTATGTGTAGGTGAAGTAATTAAGCATTTTATCCATTGAAGTGCCACGCCCCCTTTGAAGTTAATTCAAAATGGCCGACTTCTTGTGCAATTTAGCTCATGGCTCCAAGAGACTTTTTTTTATAGGTCTTGGCCTTTTACATACTCCATAGAATTTTCAAAAAGCTAGGTGAAACACACAACCAGGGCTGCTTTTTTGAAAATTTCTAGAGGGCAATAGAGTGCCATTTTTAAAAAAAGAAACTAATAAAATATTGATGATTTTTTCAAGCCTGATGTGTGTGCAAAGTTTCTCGAGTTTTCGTTCATTTTTATAACCTCAAAATCAGTGTTGTTTTATTGCCGAACTGTGCCAAGCCACGCCCACAGCTTTTCACAAAAAACGACGATATTCATGTTATGACATCCTGAAGGCGTAAACACTCATCCGAGCAAATATGAGGGCGACCTTGTTAACCTGCTCGGAAAAAAAAATTCAACGAAAATAATTAGTATTTTCTTTAACCAGTTGATGGCACTACGACTACAATCAAATATAAGTTGGTAGATGTCTCGAGGGCTGGAATATGCTCAAATGTGAAAAATTTCAAGAAGATAGGATCATCTGAGTCATGTTGCCGGAGCTTTTGTTTCCACGGTGAATAATCAGACTTTGCGACACCGTAAAAGCCACACCCTTTGACGAAAAGTCACAAAATTCGATATTGAGTAAGATCAATGTCTTGAGTCTGGTCTGACCAATTTTAAGTCGGATTCGTTTAAAGGGCTCCATGCAGTACTTTAAAATGTAAGAAATTATATTTTGTGTCGCTACTGGGTGGCGAAAGGTGGATAACTGAATATAAACATATTGATGTCTTCGGTACCGACTCTTTATGTTCATGTGAAGTTTTTGATTTTGAGCATCTTGAGCAGGAGAGTTATTAAGCATTTTGTCCATTGCGGCGAAGGAAATAATAAACGAAAACTTTGAAGCCACGCCCCCGTCATATAGTATTTCGGAAACTAAACATTTTTGTCCCAGTGTTTGTCTTCGGTCTTAAGATGGTACAGCCGGAATTTTAAGGCAATGAGATGAACCCTCTAGGATCAGGGTGCAAAAGAATGACCCCTGTAAACGTGCAAAAATGGGCAAAAGTTAGAATTTCCAAAAATCACAACTCACTTCCTGTTCATATTTGACTATTGTCGTCAAAGAAAGTATATGTACCTCTCGGGGTACTACACGTGCCTGGCAATTTTTGGAGGCCGAGGTCAAACGGGCCAGGATATCCTTTGATGTTTCCCACTCATTTTGTTTGCGTCATATGCGACAACGCTAAAATATAAAATTTTTCGCCATGGCTCCAAGAGACTTTTTTGTCGGTCTTGGCCTTTTCCATACTCCATAAAATTTACAAAAAGCTAGGTGAACCACTCAAGCAGGGCTGATTTTTTTTAACATTTCTAGAGGGCCATGGCGAGCCATTTTAAAAAAGCTGCTCAACTAACGTAAAAAATATTGATGATTTTGCTAGGCCTGATGTGTGTGTAAAGTTTTACGAGTTGTCGTTCATATTTAGAACCTCAAAATCAGCGTTGTTTTATTGCCGAACAGTGCGATGCCACGCCCACAACTTTTCACGAAAAATTACGAATTTCGTATTGTGACATCCTCCTGGCCGAAACACTCTTCCGAGCATATATGAGAGCGACCCTGTTGACTTGCTCGGAGAAAAACATCCAAGAAAATAACTTGTATTAGCTTTAACCAGTTGGTGGCGCTACCACTACGATGAAAGATAAGTTGTCCGATGTCTTCAGGGCTGGAGTATCCTCAAATGTGGCTCTTAGTGACTCTTTATTATGTCTTGGCTTTGTACATACTTCATCAAATTTTGAAAAAGTTTGATGAAACAGATGTATTTTTTTGTTCTTTTTTATTTCTATTGGGCGATAGCAAGCCATTTGTAATAAATTCCACGACAAACTAATAAAATTTTGATGATTTTGTCAGGCCTGATGAGCGTGCAAAGTTTCACGAGTTTTCGTTCATATTTAGAAACTCAAATTCAGCGTTGTTTTATTGGTGAACTGTGCGAAGCCACACTCACAGCTTTTCACAAAACATGATAAATTTCGTATTGTGACATCCTGAAGGCCTTAACACTTATCCGAGCAAATATGAGGGCGACCTTGTTAACCTGCTCGGGGAAAAACATCATTGAAAATAATTTGTATTAACTTTAACCAGTTGGTGGCGCTACCACTACGATCAAAAATAAGTTGGTAGATGTCTTCAGGGTTGGACTATTCTCAAATGTGAAAAATTTCTAGAAGTTAGGAAAATCTGAGTCATGTTACGGTAGCTTTTGTTGCCACTGAGATTAATACATTCTTGCGGCACCGTAATGGCTACACGCCCTTTGCCGAAAAGTCACAAAATTCGGCATAGACTAAGATCAACGTCTTGAGGGTGTTCTGACAAATTATCAGTCGGCTTTGTTAAAAGGGCTCTGTGCAGTTTATTAAAATGTAAAAAAAATGTTTTTTTTTCTGTGTGTATAACAATATAGTAACATATTGATGTCCTCAGGTCGAGACGTTTTATGTACGGGGGAAGTTTTGAATTTTTTGAGAGCATGTGCAGGGTTGTTATTAAGCATTTAGTCCATTGCGGGACGGCACGGTGGCCGACTGGTTAGCACGATGGCCTCACAGTGAGAGACAACATCGGGCGTGGGTTCAATCCCGGCTCCGGCCATCCTGTGTGGAGTTTGCATGTTCTCCCCGTGCCTGTGTGGGTTTCCTCCGGGTACTCCGGTTTCCTCCCACATTCCAAAAACATGCATGGCAGGCCGATTGAACACTCTAAATTGCCCCTAGGTATGAGTGTGAGTGCGGATGGTTGTTCGTCTCTGTGTGCCCTGCAATTGGCTGGCAATCAGTTCAGGGTGTCCCCCGCCTACTGCCCGAAGATAGCTGGGATAAGCTCCAGCACCGCCCGCGACCCTAGTGAGGAGAAGCGAAACAGAAGATGGATGGATGGATAGTCCATTGCGGTGACGCGCCCCCTTTTAAGTAAATTAAATATGGCCGACTTCCTGTTAAACTTAGCTCATGGCTCCAAGAGACTTTTTTTGTAGGTCTTGGCCTTATACATACACCATAAAATTGAAAAAAGCTAGGTGAAACACTCAGCCAGGGCTGCTTTTTTGAACATTTCTAGAGGGCGATGGCGAGCCATTAATAAAAATCTGCACAACTAACTTATAAAATATTGATTTTTTTTGCCAGGCCTGATGTGTGTGCAAAGTTTCACAAGTTTTCATTCATATTTAGAACCTCAAAATCTGCGTTATTTTATTGCCAAACTGTGCGATGCCAGGCCCACAACTTTTCACGACAAATGACGAATTTCATTTTGTGACATCCTCATGGCCTAAACACTCATCCGAGCATATCTGAGGGCAACCTTGTTGACCTGCTCGGAGAAAAACATCAAACTAAATAACTTGTATTTGCTTTAACCAGTTAACCAGCGCTACTACTACGGTGAAAAATAAGTAGGTAGATGTGTTCAGGGCTGGACTATCCTCAAATGTGAAAAAAATTGAGAAGATAGGATCATCTGAGTCATGTTGCCGGAGCTTTGGTTGCCACAGAGTACAATCAGACTTTTCAGCACTGTAAGGTCACGCCTTTTCCCGAAAAGTCACAAAATTCGGGATAGAGTAAGATCAATGTTTTGAGTCTTTTCTGACCAATTTTCAGTCGGATTCGTCAAAAGGGCTCCGTGCACTACGTGAAAATTAAAATAAAATTTTTTTTTTGATTCCACTTGGCTGTGTGTATAACAGAATAATAATATTGAGATGTCTTCAGGTCGGGACGTTTTATGTACAGGTGAAGTTTTGGATTTTAGGAGCATGTGCAGGCGAGTTATTCAGCATTTATTCCATTGTGGTGACACGCCCCCTTTGAAGTTAATTAAAAATGGCCAACTTCCTGTGCAATTTAGATGCTGGATCCTATCCCAGCTGACTACGGGCAAAAGGCGCATTACACCGTGAACAGGTCACCAGCCAGTCACAGGGCAGACATTGACACCGTCAATGAGTGGGAACTGAACCCACGCTGCCCGCACACAAGTCAGGCGAATGTACCACTACACCATCAGTGACTCCCCAAAGGAAATTAACTAGTGAAAATAAGTCAAGGTTTATTTTTGTGATACAACCTAATAAATAATAAGTTATCTGACAAAACCGCAGGTACCCTTAATATTTTGTTCACTGCAATCAAAAGGTTGAGAATTTAGGAAACCTTTGGGATTGAATGAGAAACGTCTCTCAATTCAACTTTTGTTGCAAAATGACCTGGATGACTGAAAATGTACGCAGACATCCCACAAAGGTTGTGATTTTATTTTATTTCTTTTTAGTATTATATTCATTCAATTAATCATATGCACTGAGATAAGATATCAATTATTATCATTGTAAAAATGCCTTCTCAGTGGATCATGATAATTTACTTGAAATACTTCATAACAGTCATGCTTTTATAACTTACATTGTGAATCCTGAAGAGACAGAGTGCCACCACGTGGGCACACCATTTTGCACCAGCACCACAAGTACAACTGCAGGAGGTGATGCGGCAGCGATCGAACATTACTGCCACATTGTAGGTGCCTTTAGAATGTCCAGACTGACTGGGTACGACAGAAGCACTGAGATGGAAACCTGACAAAAATGACAAAAAAACAAAAAAAACAACTTTAGGAATTCAAGCTTCATGTCTTCAAAAAAACTTTTAGTATAAATGAATCAGACACACGTGGAGTAAAGTTAATAAAAATGAAAGGTACAAGGATTTTGTTTTTCTTTTTTGAAATGGTAAAGCATTAGTTAACAAGGGTCGCATAATTGAGAGGTTCTAAGACGTTTGACTCCTTTCTCTGTGGCGTTACCATGTTTACCTATGCTATAGTGTAATTTCTCTGAGAATTATGCATTTTATACATTCCAAAAATATGCATCTTAGGTTGATCTAATTTGTCCAGAGGTATCAATGTGAATGAAGGAATGCACCCAGCAATTGACTGGCGACTGGGAGTTGGGGAGATGGGTTCTGACTAGGTATGGGCCAATTATTGGTTTGACGGTTTATCACGGTTTAAAAAAATTTGAGGTTTCAATAAGCACTAAACTGCTCATCACAGGTCATGAGCTTTTCTTCTCTTTTTTAAAAAGACATCTAAGCAATTATTTCTATAGATATTAATTTACAACTGTGGTAGTGAGCATTAAAGCATAAAAATAAATGTGGCCTGAGTGAACAAACCGCCACCCTAAATTCATATATATATATATATATATATATATATATATATATATAAAACAACGTCTGAGAGACAAGATCCAGCCAGACCCACATCACCATTTCTGCTCAGTCAGTATAAAGCAGATCAGCAGGGGGTCCCTACAAAGTGACTTGGCAAGGACTTTCCGAACCCTAAGTGGATCAACAGACTCCCGATAAGGGACACTCTTTGTCACCTAGAGGACTTCAACAGACATTGGTTGCATATTAAAGCTGCCGTCAGCGCAGACAGTTTGGCATCTGCCAAACCTGTGAGAGCGGGAGGTCAGCTTCCACCAACTTGGCAGGCTGGCCAAAGACAGATCCCCAGGTCTACATAAAAACTGTTTCTGTGCAGGATTATCGACTAAAACAATATTGAAACGAAATATATTTTTTTTATTAGTGTTTGCTTGCTCTTATTGGCATCAACTGAGGCACAACATCGATATACCCGCCAAGACATCGTGAACATTGGATATCGATGCGAAATAACCATCACAGAGGAATTTTGCTATGATCGCAAAATTCCGAACGAACTGGCGAGGCTGCCCGGCTCACCATGGCTGGTCATCGGGGCCGGGAGGCGGCGCAGGCGACGCAGAGAGAGGAAGCAGAAGCGAGGCTGCAGGTCCGGTGTCTTGCAACGGCTGCGACGGCAGCCCCATAGGCAACCACTACCGAGTCTGCACCTCACCAACGCCAGATCCGTGGTCCACAAAATCGACGACCTGGGATTACAAATCCTGGGAAACCGCTATGTGCGCGATAGCAGTGTGATCGTCGTCACGGAAACCTGGCTGCACGCAGACGTCCCCGACGCTAGCATCCAGCTGGCCGGGCGCTCGCTACATCGCGCGGATCGGACGAGGGACACCGGTAAGAGGAGGGGCGGGGGGCTCTGTGTTTACGTGCATGAGAACTGGTGCGGCGATAGCACGATCGTCGAGAAGCACTCTTCCCCCGACATCGAGTTCATGTCCGTTAAATGCCGGCCTTATTTTCTCCCGAGGGAGCTAACGGTAGTGATTGTCACAGCTGTTTACATCCCTCCCGACGCTAGCACTAGCACGGCGCTCTCGCTACTCGCGTGCGTCATCAATAAACATCAGCGGGCCCACCCTGATGGCGTTCACGTAGTAGCGGGAGACTTTAATAAGGCCAATTTAAAGACTGTACTCCCAGAGTTTCACCAGCATGTCAAGTGCCCAACGAGGGGAGACAACACTCTCGACCATGTGTACTCGAACATCAAGCACGCATACAAAGCCCTCCCACTCGCCCCTCTCGGCCAGTCAGACCACCTGTCCTTGCAGCTCGCACCTGCGTACACCCCTCTCAGGCGCAGATTCAGGCCTACCACAAAGACTGTGAAAACCTGGCGTGACGACGCCATGAGTGAATTACAGGACTGCTTTCATGACACAAACTGGGACCTCTTTGATCATCAGGACCTTGATGTCTACACGCATTGTGTACTGGACTACATCAAGTTCTGCATGGAAACTGTGTCCCAACATAAGACTATACGGACCTTTCCAAATGCGAAGCCCTGGATGTCCAGCAGGGTTCGCTCTCTCCTCAAGGCCCGTGACGCTGCCTTCAGGTCAGGCGACAAAGCCCAGTACAGGGTGGCTCGTGCTGACCTGAGCAAAGGCATCAAGCTAGCCAAGGCAACCTACAAGGGGAGGCTGGAGGCCCACCTTGCCAGTAACAGGCCACGGGAGGTGTGGCAGGGTCTACGGAGCATCACCAACTTCCGTGGCAGCAGCACGACCTCTGTAGACCCGAGTGCATCGCTGGCAGAGGAGCTTAACTGCTTCTTCGCTCGCTTTGACTCGCCCCAACCGTCACACCCCCGCACTTCAAGCTCCAACTCCCCCCCACTCATCGTAGAGGAACACGATGTGAGGCGCGCGCTCCTGGCGGTCAACCCCAGGAAAGCTACTGGACCCGACGGAATACCAGGCAAGGTCCTCAGAGCATGTGCCCACCAACTGTCACATGTTTTCTGCAGGATCTTCAACCGCTCCCTGGCTCAGGCAGTCATCCCCTCCTGCTTGAAAACTTCCACCATTATTCCTGTCCCCAAAAAGTCACCAGCCGTCCACCTGAATGACTACCGTCCTGTTGCTCTCACACCAGTCATTATGAAGTGCTTCGAGAGGCTGGTTCTCCAGCACATCAGGGACTGCCTTCCTCCCACTCTGGACCCCTACCAGTTTGCATACCGGGCTAACAGATCCACTGAGGACGCCATCGACACTGCTCTGCATGTTGTGCTGGGCCACCTGGAACGACAGCAGAGCTATGCAAGGATGCTCTTTGTGGACTACAGCTCGGCATTCAACACGATCATCCCAGACATCCTCGTCGCCAAACTGGACACTCTCGGCCTCCCTGCCCTCACACGCATCTGGATTAAGGACTTTCTGACCAACAGACCCCAGACTGTGTTGCTCGGCCCCTACACGTCCTCCACCCTCATGCTGAGCACCGGTTCCCCCCAAGGATGCGTGCTGAGCCCTCTCCTGTACGCCCTCTACACCTACGACTGCAGCCCGGCCCACGGCAACAACACCATCGTCAAGTTTGCTGACGACACGACAGTGGTCGGTCTGATCTCGGAAGGTGACGAGACAGCCTACAGAGAGGAGGTAAAGAGACTGACAACTTGGAGCAAGGACAACAGACTGCACCTTAACTCTGCTAAAACAAAGGAGATTGTCGTCGACTTCAGGAGGAACAAGACGCTGCCGCCCCCCCTCTGCATCGAAGGCGTGTGTGTGGAGAGGGTCCACACGTTCAAGTTCCTGGGAGTACAGATCTCCGATGACCTTTCTTGGAGTCACAACACCACAGCAGTGGTAAAGAAGGTCCGCCAACGTCTGCACTTCCTGAGAGTCCTCAGGAAATTCAACCTGGACAGGAAGCTGCTGCTGGCCTTCTACCACTCGTCATCGAGAGCCTGCTGACGTACTGTGTCTCCACCTGGTACAGCGGCTGCACTGAGGCGGACAGAGTGAGGCTCCAGAGGACAGTCAAAACAGCGCAATGGATTATTGGCTGCCCTCTCCCCCCACTGTCGGACATCTACACCGCCCGGTGCCTCAGAAGGGCTCTCAACATCGTCAATGACAATACCCACCCAAACTCACACCTGTTCGACCTGTTGCCCTCTGGCAGGCGCTACAGATGCATCAAATCAAGGACCAATAGACTGAGAAACAGTTTCTTTCCGAGAGCCATCTCCATACTGAACTCTCACACACACACGAGACCACCCTAACCTCGCAAAACAGCATTGTGATGTGTTTCTATATGCCCTATTCAGTACTGAATTCCATTGCACTGTCTTCTTTATTTATCTAATTTATATATTTGTCTGTATTATTGTTGTATTGCACTGGAGAGGGGAGCCCTCTAATCTCGTTGCACACTTGAGTACAATGACAATAAAGGGATTTCTATTTCTATTTCTATTTCTATGAATCTGTTAGATCCTGATAAAACTATTTTCTTGGACATGTTATGATGTAAAAGTATAGATATTGTCCAAAGTTATAGTCTTAATTGCCTAGATTTCAGATTTGGTTCAACATGAGATGTTTTTAGCCAAGGCATGAGATTTGATGCAAGTTAGAAGCTGTGAAATGCACAAAGGTTTAAAAAAATTCAATAGACTCAAATTTTAGTAAAATATTTGGGCCTCACTTGAAATCCGAAACTGATGGGGGCGGCAAGTTCACATCTCACTCTCACTCTCTCTCTCTCTTTTTTTAATCTAGTTTAGCACACAGCACTCCAGTATTCAACGGGACATTTCTTCGCGTGTTTTCTTATTCTTCTGTCAAAGACACTTCCAGTACGTCATTACGTGAATTTCATAGAGGTGTGTTTCGGTTCGGACGCCGGGTTTTGGATCATTCTTGGTTTCCCCGTATGGGTACTATGCCACCGCACGACGACAACGTGATGATCCGGCGCGCACTGACGCGCACCCAAAATACTTGGGCGTGACACTAGATAGGTCTCTAACCTATAAGGAACATTTGAGAGGCACAGCCGCAAAACTGAGAAAGCGAAATGGCCTTATAGGGAAATTAGCAGGGACAACTTGGGGTGCCTCCCAGGCAGTGCTCAGAACTTCTGCAATAGCCCTGTGCTACAGCGCAGCTGAGTATTGCGCATCTGTTTGGGGGCGGAGTGCACATGTCAATAAAGTGGACGTCCAGCTGAACCAAGCAATGCGCATCATCAGCGGATCTCTAAGGTCCACACCGCTTCCTTGGTTGCCCGTCATGTCATCTATACCACCTCCCTCCCTCCGACGCGAACAGGCAACGCAAAGGCAACACCAACGCATCCGAATAACGGAAGCTGATACACCACTCCGGAAAGTAATGAAGGACGCCCCCCTAACGAATAGGCTGTCCTCAAGAAGACCCTTCTACCGCAGTGAAAAGCTAGACTTCTCAATCAACGAAGCCTGGAGGTCAGAGTGGTCAAACTCTGACACGCGAGGGAGACACTGAGTCGCTGACCCCAGCCTCGAGCTCCCAGGTTTCTCCTCCCTGACCAGGAAGCAGTGGACTTACTGCAACAGAATCAGGTCAGGTCACGGCCGCACCGCTGCAAACCTCCACAGATGGGGATATCTCGACAGCCCCCTTTGCCCACGATGCCACAATCACCCGCAGGATATGGACCACCTTGTCCTGCACTGTCCGATAACATCAATAGCTGGAGGATATGCCACCATTCACGAAGCGGGCACAGAATACAAGGAATGGATTGAGGAGCTACAAATAGAGGTGTAGCCATACGAAACTACTATTACGTGAATGCCACCGAGTGTTCAGACTGAGTCATCTAAGTTAAATGAAACATTCCCAAAAGAAAGAGATGACAAACTTGAGTTGACAAAACTAAAATGCTAAATGGGAGGTATTCCTCAATGTTTGTTGACGCCTTACTGTTTTCAATTGAATTCATAGCAATTCAAGTTGTACAAAAACATTCTGATTGGGACTTTTTCCTGCATTAGTGTAATTTCTCTGAAAATTATACTTCGTCATAATTTATTGATTTATTTTTAGTTCATATTTTGTGTTCTATACAAAATGTGTTTATGAAAACATTTCAAAAATATTTACATTTGAATATATTGATTTTTATTCATTACAGTTGACCTCAGCTATTCACAAGACAGCATACAAATCTGCATAATATTGACGCCAATTGCTTTTCATTATAGATCACAATTTTACTGGTCCGCCCCACTTGGTAATAGATTTTAATCCATGGGGCCTCTGAGCTAAAATGATTGTGACAATCCTAGTTTAGAGGATAACTGATAAAACACCTTGTTAAATTAGTGCTAAATCAGTCTTTAAATATTTTATTTGGTCACAAAAAAAATGATTGAGAGTTCTTCCAAAATAGAAGTCAATACCTACCAAACACATACAATTCATGCTTGACTTGTGTATATGGACAATGTTTATAAATTAACTACAGCTATTGAACATATAAGATAGGTTGAGAGTTCTTCTTCCAAAATAGAGGTCAATACCTACCGAACACATACAATTCATGCTTGACTTGTGTATATGGACAATGTTTATAAATTAACTACAGCTATTGAACATATAAGATAGGTTGAGAGTTCCTCTTCCAAAATAGAGGTCAATACCTACCGAACACATACACTTCATGCTTGACTTGTGTATAAGGACAATGTTTATAAATTAACTATAACTATTGAACATATAAGACACAACCAGATCCTATTTTATGGCAAACTTAAATGAATTAAGAAGCAAAAATAAATCAGGAATGAATGAGAGGCTAAGGACAAAATGGGACGTTTAATAAATGAGCGTAAGCGTATACACATTTGCGTGAACCAACTAAAAGCATTTTATTTACTGTGGTCAGGTAGAAGCGCAAATCTGCCCCCCCACAGATTCAGATTTCAAGTGAGGCTTAAATATTTGACTAAAATTTGAGTCTATTGAATTGTTCTTTCGAAACTTTGTGTATTTCACTCTTTCTGACTGGCATCAAATCTCGTTCCTTGGCTGGAAACATCTAATTCTGAACCAAATCTGAAGTCCAGGCAATTAAGACCAAATAAATTTGGACAATATCTATACTGTTACACCACAACATAACCAGAAAATTTGTTTTTATCATGACCTAACAGATGCATCAATACTGAGTTAGCCCAGTTATCACAGTAAATGATACCTGTTCTGTCCTCACTAGATGACAGTATGACTGCTCTATCCCGCTACACGGACAGCTAACCGACGAGACGTTGGTATGGCCTTCAGAGTCCATTTAATAATCTTTTAAATACAGTAAATTAGCACAGCATATTAAATATCCAACATTGTTTTCTGGCTATACTAGCATACATCTATGTCAAAATGTAAAGAAATAAAATACAAATAATCACAACATAAAGCATTCATTTAAGTTGTTTGAAGCGTGAAATACCTTATAAAACACGCATTCTGAATTACAACAGATAATACAACAGAGGTCAGCTAACACAATTAGCCTATTTAGCAAACTAAAGTCCGCTAGCATACAATGCTAACAAATGCTAACGAAACGATTCATTTTAAACACGGATGTAGCAACATCTGCCTTCGCAAACACATGTAACTGCTTGTTAACTCTGCAGATTGGAGAAATTAGACATTTTATCACGAATGGTCACTTGCAGCCTTAAGAGGGACCAGACGACATTGGGTACGTGTTATTCTTCACCATTGAACACTGACTTAATCTAAAATAAACCTGATGCACATTACACATTTCACCACTCGAGGGTGCTAAACTCAACATAACTCCATGCAAACATAACATTGCACCAATTCATCCATTACAATACACAAGCATATATATTCAAATGTATATAATTTGAATGTAGTTTTGCAAGATAATCCTGCACAGAAAACTTGTAAAAGCAGTTTAATGTAGACCTCTTGGGATCAGTCGACCACTGGAGTTAAGTCATGTGATCGCGGTGACGCTGTACATCCCCCACCTTTGCTAACAGTGATACAGCCTGTGACGTCTTGATGGCCACTGTGAGCAGGCAACAAACAGTACCCAAACGCCATACTCCTCATCTCTGGTGACATCAATCATCCCTCTCAATCCTCATTTCTGCCCTTATTCACACAGTATGTCACCTGCCACACGAGAGGCAATAACATACTGGATCTTTTCTAGGCCAACACCAAGGAGGCATACAAATCACTAGCCATCCCTCCGTTGGGCAAATCTGATCACAACCTGGTGGCTCTCCAGCCTATGTACAAACCTCTGGTCCGCAGGCAGACGACAGATGTCACGCGTGGTTCAGAGATGGTTTGGAGTGGCCGAAGTTAAAGGACTGTTTTACCCGAACTGTGTGGGCAGTATTCAGCGAAGCCCATATGGGGGGGCGGGGGGGGACATTAATATTTCTATGACGATATTAATTTCTGCATGGAGAACACCATACTCACCAAACCAGTAAGGTGTTTCTCCCACAACATACTCTGGATCACACCGGACATTGAAACGCCCCTGAAGGGGAAGAAGAATGCTTTTGTGTCAGGTTACGAGGAGGAGGGGAAAAGTTCCTACAGGAATAGGATGGAGGAACAGCTGCAGAGAATAATGCCAGGGGTGTCTGGAGGGTCCTGAAGACCATCTCAGAACACGGACAACCTAACACCCAGACGGGAGGTTACCTGCAGTGGGCAAATTAGTTGAACCTATTTTTCAATAGGTTCGATCAGATGCCAGCACCCACTCAGTCTCTCCTACGGCAGGCCCTACCAACCCTTCCTGCTGTGAATGACACACTGTCCCCTTGTCCTTCCACAGTCTTCAGCTCCTAGCCACATCAGACAGTCACCACTCCCTCCTGCTTAATCTTGTCCCTCACAACATCTCAGGTGAAGAACCATCTGTGGATGATGAAGGCGAGGAAAACAGCGGGTCCAGATGGCATTAAGCTGCTTAAATCCTGCAGACCAGCTGTGCGGAATAGTCCTGCACATGGTCAACCTGAGCCTGAAGCTGGCCATAGTCCCCCAGCTGTGGAAAACATCCTGCCTGATCCTGGTCCCAAAGACTCCCATCCTAAGGAGCTCAACAGCTTCAGACTAGTGTTGCTAATTACTTATCTGATGAAGACCCTGGAGAG
>NC_142399.1:23289891-23352391 GCF_059441095.1 Idiotropiscis lumnitzeri
AACTATTACCTACTCATCTTATTTGAACTTAGTCTTGGCATTGAGTGTTAACAGCTAGTTTTATGTATTGTAAGGCTTAAAACATACACGTTCATCATTTTAAGACCAACAAAGGACCTAAAATTGGGTTCTATCATGCAGTCAAAGTCTCTTATCTCACTTACTCTAGTAATGAGATTCAAGTATGAAAAAAAAATGGGCAAAACTGCAGTTTAGGTCTTTATTTAGATTTTAACATGTTTAACAAGTTTTAAAAAATCATTTATTTCACTTCGCAATGTCAGTACACTCAGCCTTTGTTGCATTACAATGTACTCCAATGATGATCATCAGTAGATCCATTTTGAAAAACTGATACCCACAGTCAGAATTAGGTTCATGCATACCTGGACTGTTGCAGAACTGCACTACAAAACTCGAGGACATTTGTCTTATTTCTAGTGAAATGTCTTTGTGATTAATTTTAGACAATATGACTTAAAACCAAAGTTAACCAAAGACGAAAATACCTCGTTTCAAGCCTGTGTATCAAGAAAGAGGCCAGACTTGAATTGAGACAACACAACTTTATTGAAACTGCAGGTCAAAAGCATGTCCCAAATGAAAGTGCAGCATCATACATTATTGCAACAATTGATGAAATGCATGCCAAGAGAGACATGCAATGATGTCAGTTAGATCATACTTCAATGGAATGTCATACCATTATTAAAGTTAACATGATAATATGGTGTAAAATCCACGCGTTTTTCATATATTCACAAAAATATTTGCTTGTGCAAGGTGAGGAATCTCTACCTCATAAGGTAAATCCTGTTCATTCCAACCAGTTGAAGAGAAAGGTTGGCACTCAACACAATACACTGATTTGTTGACAATAAAAATGTTTTTCACTAGTGCAAATTCTGGGGCATTCTTGAAAACCTAAATGATGCTGGATAAATAAATAACCAAAGATTTTTCACAAGTATGTTAATTTCCGTGTTGCAAAATCCACCGGGCAGACACACATGTTCAACATGCTCTAGTCCGGAGAATTATTTTATCTTTCCTTCTACATAGTCAACATTTATCACCTCAGATGCTGGGCCAATTTCAATTTGATTACAAAATATAGGAAATTTCTCACGTATTTTCTGACTACAGTCATATAGTTGGTTGTGCTTCAGGAGAGATTTACAAAATATTCTTAAAACTACTCCATCACCCACTGCTTGAAAAAGCATTCCTTTCACTCAAAGCACATACACGTATGCCTCACAGTAGGACCAAGTGCTTTAACCTGGGAGTAAAGATGCAGCAAGTAATGTTGTTTAGGGATAATATTCATATCTGGAAAAAGCTGTTGAAATGTCTTAAAGATAGAGCTGTCTCAGGGCAGATTCAGATGCTGGCATGACAAGGTTTTGTGCAAGATAGCTGAGATACTGGAGGCCCGTAAACTGGAAGCTTGCAGGACATCTGGTACAAAATCAAGGAAAGGCTTGCGCACCTTAGGAGAGCTGAAAGGATTAAGCGAAGGAGCCGCAGGGAAAAGGCAAGGACATGCTTCTTTCGGGACCTCTTCAAATATGTTCACAGTCTTCTAGAAGAGAAGTACTCTGGGATATTTAAGCCCACCAAGCAGTATATGGAACAACACATCCAAAAAACCAATACCAAAGAGAAAAGCCGCTTGTATCACCAAGCCACGAACCCCAACCTCCTGAACCCACCACGGAATTCGATAAATCCCCACCCAGGAGGTTGGAAGTGTAACACCATGGAACGTGCAAGAGCGGCATCAGCACCAGGACCAAACGGAGTGCCATATAAGATGTTCAAGAACTGTTCGGGGCTCCTGAAGATACTAATGTCGGCAGCTTGGAAAACTCAGTCCACCCCACCTTCATGGTGACAAACAGTTACCACCTTTATACCAAAGGAAACAGACTCCCAGAACCTTGATCAGTCGTCTTCATGCAGCGCCTTTTCTGATTTCCTTATATTTCAGCACTTCATTGAACTACTTGTTGGCCTGTTTGCTATTTCTGTTCTTTCTTTTCTGTTCCCAATTCCCCGAATTAGGTGATGGCGATTCACTTGGAAGTGGCTGTACTGAATTTACACCAACTGACTGGTACAAGATCGAAGGCTCATCTTCGGATATGCTGCCATGGATATTACGGCCCTGGATGAGGACCCACTCCACTGAAGTCATCTTCTTCTTCTGCAGCACTTCATTCAATTGACTCTTATATTATCTCATCTATTATTGCATAGCATCATTGTATGTGTCAAATGTTGCCCAGTTGGCATCCATTGCAGCCTGGTCATTCTGGAAGGGGGATTCCCCCATCTGTGGTCCCTTCTCAAGGTTTCTCACTTTTCCCCTAATGAGGTTTTGTGAGTTTTTCCTTGCCCTCCTGGGGGTTAAGATCGGGGATGTCGATTGTGGCTATGTAAAGCCCTTTGAGACTGTCTGTGATTAAGGGCTATACAAATAAAATTGACTTGACTTGACTTGACTTGACTTCAGAGGCATTGCCTAATTGAATGTCGAAGGGAGCATTTTTTTCTCTATCCTGCTTTTGATTTTACCATGGCAAGTAGACGAATGGCAGCAAGTCTTTATCGGGTATATGGTACATAAGGTTCATGTTACCTAAAGTGTAATAAATCGGTAAAAATTTGTTTTTGTTGGTATGAGGACCAAGGGGATTACAAAACTCAATTTCACTAGTATAAAAAATTTTACTGTAATTCTGGGGGAACTTTCAAAAACAGAATAAGTCATAAAAAAATCCATCCTTGCAGAACTCGGCCTCCTTATTGATCATTTCAAGAATTTCAGGATGTGAAAGCAGCTGCGCCAAATTTTTAACTAACGGTATGTAATATATATATATATATATTTATATATATATAAATATATATATATATATATTTTTGCAGTAATGATTTCTTGTTCAACTGGATGTAGGAGTTCTTTGATGGTCTTTTCCTGCAAATGGGTTGTAGCAATTTGGCTCAAAGGGTCAACAAACTGGTCAAATACCCTCATTGCATTGCTCTTTACTAAGTCCAGGTCATCAGAATGACTTTCAAGGATGCTCTTTATTTGATGTCACAAGTACCCCAGTAATACTGTTTGATATTCCTGGAGTCCACTCACCATCTGGTTAACAGCTCAGTGGAGGCAGAAAAAAAACAGCAAATAAACACAGCATAGATTTCGCACACACACACACACCCACACGCACGCACGCCCACACACGCACACGCACGCACGCACACGCACAGAAACTTTACACTGTTTGGTAAATGCCATTTTAAAACACAAAACGCATACATTGCAGCACCTGTGGCGGTCTCTGCATTTCAAATGCAGGTGCATGGTTCGAAAGGTTTATATTCATGCAACTCTGGGTAGGTTCTTGCAAGTCATGCTGAAACAGACGAGCAAGACTCATATTATTAAAGGGGAAAAAAAGACCTTGTCGAGATCCTTTGTTCTACATATTTTAATTAAGTGTAGTGACTTGTGAAAAAGCAATGTAACAACTTTCTGGTTATTATGAAAGAAAACCAATTTGTTTTTTGTAATATTAGCAATTGTAAAACGTGTTACAACAGGATAACTCTTAGATTCTCATTTTCCTATAGCACAAATAACTGTTTGAAAAAAGCAAACACTTGGACTCACTGAGTTATGATTCTTGAATGGCCTTCAGTCACTGGGGAACGTGTCCCATCAACCTCAACTTCAAGATTATCATTCGTCAGGTTGGTTGTGCCTGTCCTCTCCTGTGCCTCGAGCAAACACGAGCCAGATTATCCGTCCTTCCTGGTCTCTTGAATTTGGAGATGATGCGTGTGCGTTCGCTTTACATGATAGTAGAAAGAATTATTCATCCGGTACTCACTGGAGCAGCCATTAATCCCACACACTATGCGAAAATCCGGGCTGCGACTGTGCATCGTATTAATGTGACTCAATCTCTTTTAGAGTCAGCACCACTAATGTATAACAAAAGAAGCAACGGCATATCATGCTGGAAAAGAAGAAGATTCTAAAGAAATGATAGGAAGGCAAGGAAGCGCAGCAGCAATTGCGATAATCGTAATCCACCCGTTGCTATGGTAACTCCCGCTCGTACCACTTTGCAACAAATCAACCCCAATACAGCATACACAGGTTTGCAAATTTTAGCCATTGGAGGCTGCAAGTTCAGACACATAAGATTAGATGAGTTTCTCTTCAAGTAAGTAACAAGTTATGCTAGAGTTTACGTGGTCATATACGTTTCCGATTAACTGTATCAAATGTATGACTATTTTTTGTGTAATATTTCAGGGAACGTCCTGCATACCTTTACTTTACTGTAAGTAAATCTTAGCTCAGCGAACCGGCTAATTTAGCGATTAGCATGGTGGGATTGGATGACGTCACCATGTCAATTTTAAGAGGTAATGTATTCCTTTTAAATATAAGCAGACATGGGAGAATTGAATCACATAACTTAGTTGACTATGTGTTCTCAATGTCGACTTGGCAATGAGACACACGCAAGTCGTGTTCAAATGCAATTTCAAGAAATGTTACATTAGAGGTACACAACAATCATAGTAAAGTGCACAATAATAATAAAAATTAAGACAAAAATATTTAATGTGGAAATGCGATAAATTGAACATTTGGGTAATAGCTATGTGGAAATTTGGGTAAATCCACCTTAACTACTCTCTCTAAGTCCAGATATGGCTCTCGTCCACTTTTGTATTTTATCCAGTCTGTTTTACGTGTTGGTATTTTTTACCCCTATTTGTGTTTTTACTTTGTATTTCATTTTACTCAGTACAGCGTCCTTCTGTGTCCTGAAAGGCGCTTCCAAATCTAATTTATTATAATTATTATTATTAAATGAACAGATTTTTGTCTGACTTGACTTGTTGCTTGCTTGATTCTTATAGTGACTTGAGACTTGAAAGTTAAGAAATGAGACATGCTTGTTACTTGCAAATGTGACTTACTCCCACCTATGAATATCTACAACAATACCTACAATCTTTTAAAAGTAAAATGTACATCAAAATGTACACAAAGTGTAAGATGATTAGTGAATTGACTTTAGGGGGTAAAAAGAACTTATGAGTCATGATGTTTATTTAAGGATTTTTTAATTCACTGTATTGTTTATATACATATTTGAGGGCACTGATTCCTTTTGATATGTATCTTCCAATGTGGCTGCAAAAATCAGCGAGGCAATGCAGAGCACCTTGTCTCGAAAAGACTTGTAAGATCTTTTACAAATGCCTAGAGAACTTCTTTCGGAGAAAGGTAGTGTGGAGTTTGTGCCATGTGTTAGAGGAGGTCAGTTTCTAAGTCAAATGTTTTAAAACAATTAATTATTCTGCATTGGGATTTTTCTTAGCACAATTAACATGTACATTTTCCATTGTTCATTATCTTTTATGTTGCAGCAATCGGTCTATGAAGGCTCAAATGTAGGGAATTCCTCAATTAATGATTTAACAATGAAATAAACATCAACTCCTTTGAAACTAAAGTCTATCAAGTACTCTACACTTGAAAAGATTGTGAACTTATCGTTTTCAGAATATGTGCTGCACACCGACACTGAACTTGAGCAAGTCCGACAGTGGGATTTTGAGTGGTCTTCAATGGGCTTAGAAAGCACCTGCCAGATGTTTAAGGAACTCAGATGCCTACTCATCTGAAACATCATGACCAGAATGAATGCAATTCTGAGGGCAAGAGGGGATCAAGGATCAGACAGATACCCATCAAAACCAGAAATTAAAGTAATGGCAAAAAGAGTAGTACAATACTATCCAACACTGCAGGATCGAGGCTTGAAGAATTCATGGGTATGTGTCACACATTGAGTTAATGACCAAAGAGACTGTCTTCAGTTACTGTTGTAATTTGCCAAAAGGTTTTAATTGTGTCTTGACTAGGTCACTGAGTTGACACAGCTGAACAAGCGATTGCAAAAATGTGAGATCTCCCCAATAACGCCAACAATATGCGAGTCATTCAAATTGGTAAGACGATAATTGAATGATTCTATTAACCTAATTTATTTGATCACTTATAAATAAAGCCTTTAAGTTGCGAAAGTTTTTCCCAAAGCACAAGTGATATTCTCAGGTTACACAACTTTTAGCTAACTGTTAGTGTTACTACAAAACCCATCATTTCATGACTTTAATTTTAAAACAGTCAAAATCAAATCACTTGACTAATCCTTGCAGCGCTAAGAAGAGGCGCCGTCTTGAACACTCAGATGAAACTGGTTAAATTTATTCCAGCGACTCAACAGTGATTTATAATCACTCAACAGAAGAAAGTAACAGTTCAGACTCTGGCAATAAGAGGTGACTATCTTCTTATGATTGAAAAACAATACATAAAAGGTACCAGTTAACAGTGTATGGTCTTACATACCTTAAATAAAAACACAATATTGCTTCATCTAAATTATACTGGCGCTGGGTGAGTACAACGGGAACCTTTTTATACAATACAATACAATACAACTTTATTGATAAAGCGCATTTCACAACAGCTGGAGCTGTAACAAAGCACTTACCATATCCTGTCACATAAATTATCAGGCAATTAGAACACAAATTAAAACACAAACACATTTACAATAGCAGACATTATCAATTTAGGTTGTTGTGTTTCCTGACATGTTTCGGCGAGTCTTTCGCCTTCTTCAGAGTGTCACATGATGGTGTCTTGTGACTCGGGGGGCATGACTTGCCTGTCATTTTTTGACAGGTAGGTCACGCCCTCAGGGAACATCAGCTGATAAAGACGAGCCACAAGACACTATCATGTGACACTCTGAAGAAGACTAGAAAGACTTGCCGAAACACGTCAGGTAACAAAACAACCTAAAACGATATTGTCAGCTATAAATGAACAAGTCATCATATAAATAATAATAATAAGACAAAATGAACTTAGTACAAATGCTACGTGGAAGTTATGGGGAGACATGCGTCAAGGAGTTTCGCCTCCTGGAAAAGCTGTCAAAGAAACAGGCTCGCTATCGAAACCACCTGAAGTTCAATCTGCGCTGCCGGGATGAATAAGTTTTCCCGGCCAGTCTAAAAATCAAGAACCCGATCGCAATCAGGAACGCGGAACGGATTATCAGAAAGGTGCAGATGACCATGGTCAAAGAATGAATAAGGTGCCCAGCAAATAAACTCAACAATATCAGCAGCGATCTACAGCGGGAAACGGAGCAGTTCAAACTCCGGTTTCCCCTGGACAAGGACACGGTAACAACGCTTCACACTTAGACAACATACACAAACAGGAATTCACCACCACCAAAGGCCAACACATCCGAAAATTAGACCGACTCATATCCCAGGAAAAGAAGACAGACTCGAACCACTTCCACGTAAATGAAAAATGGGTGCACAACATGTCACGCTACAACCTCACACACGCAGAACACAGCATAATGTCAAAAGGACTCAACTACACAATCACACCCAAAAAAATACCACACGGGGGATTTCATTTTAGCAACGGAACTAGCATGTGAAAAAATAGAAAACCCAGGGCAAAAAGCAGCACTACGCAATAAAGTAGCAGGTATATTAAAAAAGGCCAAATCACCACCCAGCAATATTACCGAACAGGAAGCAATAGCCATGAAAACATGCTAAAAAAATAAAGACATCACAATCCTCCCATCAGATAAAGGCAGAACCACAGTAATCATGGACACGGACAAATACGAACAACAGATGCAACAGCTACTGCACGACAACGCCTAAGGAGAATTAAAGAAAGACCCAACAGAAGACAAGAAAAATAAACTCAAAGCGCTACTTAAAACATTACTCAACGGAAATAAAATTGATAGGCAGTCATACAACCACTTGGTACCCACGGCAAACATCATCCCCAGGATTTACGGCACCCAAAAATTTATAAACCAGGCACACACCTCCGTCCCAAAGTAGACAGCATATGATCAGTCAAATAAAACCTGACAAAAGCACTCATAGAAATAATAAAAACACCACTGGGACTCACACCAACTCGCCACAGAACTCGCCAACATAAAAGTACAGAAAGACAAAATGTTCATCTCTCACAAGGTCATTTCACTGTTCACCAAAACACACACACAAGCCACCATTCAGATGCTACAGGACAGGTTAAAAGCGGACAGGACACTCAAAAAACGCACAAATCTAACAGTACAGGACATCACCCAACTACTCCATTTCATCACTACATCCAGATACAATTCAGAAGCATACATACTGACAAAGAGAAGGCTTCGCCATGGTAGACCCACTCACTGCCATCCTGTGTGGAACGTATCCAAAGAGCAATGAGAAAATACAATAATAACACACCGGTCAAACCATACACAACTCTCCGCCAAATACTGGTGCACCAAAAAGACAAAATCCACCCGGAAAACAAATGCAACTCCATTTAAGGAATTCCGTGCAGATCATGCAATAAAACATAAATTGGGAAGACAGGAAGGAGCTTGAACAGAAGAAAAAAAAGAACACAAGACAGAGTGCGAGAGGGAGACAGCAATAAGACAAACAAGAGCAATAAAAGAAAAAGCAAACAGGAAAATCAGCCAGCATGGACCACTGCAAAAGAGAAAACCACATCATGGACTGGGAGGCCAGGGTTATCCGCACCGAAGAATACAAACATCAGCGCTGGATTAGGGAGGCTATTGCAATTCGCAAGCGAGGCACAATGCCCCTTGAAGCTCCGCCTTGTCCTTTGCACCTCCAGCATCATTTGGTCCACAAACCTGAGGCAGTGGGCAGGTGTGTAGGGGTGGAGGAGCTCAGAGAGGTACGCTGGAGCGAGGCCATTTAAAGATTTGAAGACCAACAGAAGTATCTTGAAGCGAACTCTGAAGTGCACTGGGAGCCAGTGAAGAGAGGCTAAGATTGGGGTGATGATCTATCTTCCGAGCGCCGGTGAAAAGGTGAGCGGCAACATTTTGGACCAGTTGGAGGCGCTTGAGCAAGGACTGGCCTGACTCCAAAGTAAAGTGCATTACAGTAATCTAGCCTAGATGTAACGAATGCATGAATTACTGTTTCTACACCATAACCTCTGTCTTCTTTTCATTGAAATTCAGGAAGTTAAGTGACATCCAGATTTTTATTTCCTCTGGGTAGGACTAACGTGGTCTCAAGGAGAAAGCGTCTTTTTTGCTTAGGGCTTTTAACAAGGCTATCCTTGAGGGAGTTGCAGGTGTGCGTCGCTCCTCCGATCGGCGAGCTCTGGGAAGCTCACGCAGGAGTTGTTGGAGGACGCGCGGTTGGCAGCGAAGTCCACGCTCCTCTGGACAGACGATGACTGCTAGCAAGCAGAGCTCTCGAATGTGCCGCCACGGGGTATATCCATGCATTCGGGATTGAGCGGGGGACGAGGTGTGTTTTAGTTCCCTTTTAAGCTTCGTCAACCGGCCACCGCGTTTGCCGCATCACCGCTTCCGCTGTGGAGGGAGCGCGTAGGGGAAGATTTCCGCCGGGATGTCGCCGGGCAACGTCCTACCCGAACTATGCTCGAACGCAGCAGAATCACCAACTTTGGACCGTAGGTCCAGCGACTGGTGATCATACACCAGCTGCGACCACCAGAAATAGAAAGAAAATCCCATAGATCAAGGTCACTGAGAACACCAGCTCACTGTATGCCATCTTGATAAAAAAAGACATGACTGAGATGATCCTATCTTCTAGAAATGTTTCACTTTTGAGGATAGTCCAACCCAGAAGACATCTACCGAAATTTTTATCGTAGTGGGAGTGCCACCATCTAAGTTATTTTCGTTGATGTTTTTCTCCAAGCCAGTTAACAAGGTCTACCTCATATTTGCTCGGATGAGTGTTTAGACCAGGAGTCCCCAAACATTTTCCTGTGAGGGCCACATAACTTTTCCCTTCTCTGATGAGGGGCCGGGGTCAGTTTGTAACAGAAAAAGTGTGATGATTGCAGGAGTACCTAAATGTAAAAATGTATTGTTTTCCAGAAAGCCACAATCAAATAACCCTTTCTGGATTCTTTACAGAACAAAAGTCAGAAAATAAATAACACTATTAATTAAATAAATAATAACCAAAAAAACATCTCTAGGTTCTTCACAGAAAAAAAAAGTCCATGGAACATAAACTTTCTGTTGTGCCGTGCACAGTCTTAATAGGTCCAAGTTCCATTGTTTGGTACAATTTGCCGAAAATATCCTCCCCCGTCGTAGTCCCTTTCAGACTTTGGAGTGCTGCCAGCTCCTCGCACATCTCAAAGTTTGCACTAACTCCACGAATAAAAATGAGCAGCTGCGCAGTGTCCTGCACGTCTGTGCTCTCATCCAGTGCTAATGAAAAAAATTCAAATTCTTTTGTCTTCTGCTGCAGCTGGGAATATACATTACCCCCGATTTCTTCAATGCGTCTGGTGATTGTACTCGCTGATAGACTCACGGCATTAAAGACATCTTTCTTCTCGGGACACACCTCCTCCGCGACAGCGTTCATGCATTTCTTGACAAACTCTCCCTCAGTGAAAGGTTTACCACTGCTTGCTATCAGTCGAGCAACCCGAAAGCTGTCCCGAACAGATGACTGGTTCAGCTGAGCTTGGCGTACAAATATATACTGCTGAGCTAACAGTCCACTTTTTAGCTTTGAGAGTTTGTCTGCTCGCATTTGGCCTTGCAAGCTATCATACTTGTCTTGGTGATGGGATTCATCGTGTTGTCGCAGATCGTATTCTTTGAATACCTCCACCGCCTCTTGACAGATCAAACTACACAACTTTCTTTGCATTGAACAAAAAAATAATCGTTTGTCCACTGCAGGTTAAATGCCCTGCATTCTGAATCAATTTTTCTCGTACCTAATCTTTTCACCATCATTCCGCTCTCTCTTTGAGAGGGGCGTGTTTAGGATTTTTTTTCTGGGGGTTGCCAGATCGGGGCACAGACTGCAGAAGGTTGTAACAGAATGTCACGTTATATGCGCGTATAAAATAGTTACTAACTAATTGTTAATAATGAAAATAGTTCATAACTAAGGAACATTTTATTGCAAAAGTCCAACTTTATTATCAAATACAAATACACATATGAAAAAAAAAAATCAATATTCTTTCTGGTATTGTTCAGGGGGCCGGACCAAATGTGGAGGCGGGCCGTATCCGGCCCGCGGGCCGTAGTTTGGGGACCACTGGTTTAGACCATCAGGATGTCACAATATGAAATTTGTCATTTTTCGTGAAAGGCTGTGGGCGTGGCTTCGCACAGTTCGCCAATAAGACAGCGCTTATTTTGAGGATCTAAATAATGAAAACTCATGAAGCTTTGCACACACATAAGGCCTGGCAAAATCATCAATATTTTATTAGTTTGTCGTGCATTTTTTTTTTAAAAATGGCTCACTATCGCCCCCCTAGAAACTTAAAGAATAAAAACAGCCAAACATTTGGATAATTTGATGAAATTTGGACAAATCAAGACCTAATAAAAAGTCTTTTGGAGCCATATGCTAAATTGACCAGGAAGTCAGCCATTTTAAATTTACTTTAAACATTGACGAGGCTTTGACAACAAAAGTTGCTCTAACTTTCACTACACAAAAATTCCTCTTGAAGATTCCTCACATTATTTCTTGCCAATAAGCCCCACCTCCACGCCTGTCTCTAGAGGGGGGCTACGGTGACCGCGTCCGTGACACTACAGAAAAATACCCCAAAATAATGCGCTGCCCAAAGCACACCACTGACAAAATCTCTCTAACCAGCCATCTGATTGGCTGATGCTGAAGGACTCACAGAATGCCTTGCAGTACTTGATACATGTTTTGTATAAATTGTATTTCTTTTTGGGATAGGAATGGCATGAGATAAATGTTTTGTGTTAATTGTTTTCTTTGTTCCTTGTTTTGGTTGTTTCATTGTTTGCTTGTATTTTGTTCAGTTGGCGATGGGTGATAGTTTTGGTTTTGATGTACTGTAAAGAGTGTGGTGACTAGTGACATCCCTCCCTCGACATTGTGTGATCACATACTGTGAATGGCAATCTGGCTGGTTGAGTTTACACAAAAGCTGCCCTAGCACCTGAGGGACTCCTAATAACGTGACTAACTCAATTTTGCCTTTCTTAAAACGTATGCAAGCATATGCTCGCTATTGTTTTAGCGCTGAGGCATGTTTTGATACATCCACGCCCAATAATACAGTGTGCCCTTTGTTTGTGCTTTATGCAGTAAAATCACACACAACTGAGACAGCGCCCTTAATGTAATGCACGCTATGGTCGTGAAAATATGGTACTTAATTTGAAAAAAATTACAATTTCAATGTGCTACTCTCCCAACGTGCCAGTACTCCAACATGCCCAGGGCTGCGAGGGTCTTTTATAGCTGCTTAAAGCTCTAGTTTCATGTTGGGTTTTGTTTTTTAAATTGGATAGCCTTGATTAATTTTCAGGGCGGCTTTGTTAGTTTTTATTAGTTTTATCCATCCATCCATTACGTGTTCCTTCTTCGGGCAGTAAGCGGGATACACCCTGAACTAATTGCCAGCTAATCGCAGGGCACACAATAAAAAACGCTCACAAACACACATGGCAATTCAGAGTGTCCAATCTACCTACAATGTTTCTGGAATGTAGGAGGAAACCGGAGTACCCAGAGAAAACCCACAGAGGCAAAGGGAGAACATGCAAACTTCACACAGGAAGGCTGGAGCCGGAATCTAACCCAGGACCTCTGCACTGGGAAGCCATCATGCCAACTAGTCGTCCGTCATATACTTTTCTTTGTTGCCATAAGTGTTTCATTTTCATTGTGAGCGTTTTTTTTAACCTCATTAAATGCAGCTGAAAGGGGGATTTAAGGATTGTATTATATTAATGGCATTAAATTAAGCATTTAGATTTAGTCTGAGTCGTTTGGATGAAAATGCTAATTAGTTTCATTACTACTCATAGTAGTTTTAGTCTAGTTTTAATTGACGAAAATTCTAAAATATTTTAGTCTAATTTTAGTCGACAAAAACTCCCCTAAAAAGTTTGTCCAGTTTTCATAAATTTAGTCGACAAAAACTCAAAAAGGTTTTGGTCAATTTTAGTTAAAAAACCCCAAAAAAAGGCATACACGGTTTCCAAAGACGACTAAGGATTATGCATTACAAACAGATGAAGTGGTAATAGTGGAATCAATGCTCATTCCTCCAAAATAAGCCGAGATCCAAAACATTTTGTTTGGCAACTGTTGTGGCTTCATTTCACTTAAAGTAACATAAATAAACAAAACAAATATTTTACCAACTTAGACTTGTTCTAATACAGTGCCACAGGTACAAACTGTATCAATCATCTTGTAACAAACATCTTGTACATCTTGTCAGAACCAAGTAGTCTACCGAGCTTGATTCACTTTTAGGAAAGCCGCTTCTATCCAAAATGACTTTTATCCTAATGCGGAGGGCGGAGCTTGGTTGGCGTCTCCGCATGAGCACAAGAGCCGTCTCTCACTCCCTGTGCATTTCAAATGCAAAAGAGATGGTGGATGCACTCAAGCTAATGCTTGTGGCAACAAACATGTGCAAGCAAAAGAGCCCCACCATTTTTAAGACTGCTCCACATCAACCTCAGCTGTTAAGTGACACCACCAGCACTGTTGAAGATTCACCTCTGACTCGAGAAATCAAGAGTGCTGTTCATCACGATCTCTCCAAGAGCAAGAGGAATCAGTCAATGAAGGAAAAAGATTGTTTGTACATATCACAATCCTTTGACCCAAGATTTAAATCTCTCCAATTTTTGTCACCTCAAGAACTGCAAGACATTTATGCAAAACTACTGCCAAAACCCGTAGCACAAGAGGAGGATGAGGAGCTCCCTCACACGAGTGACAACAACAAGTACATCAATGCCTATTTATTTCGTTTGTGGATCGCTGCAGCATCACACAAGCGCATAGAGACAAGAGTGGCAGCAATTTAAAAAAAAAAAATCAAAAAATAAAATAATCGAAATCTGTAATTGAATCGGGGCTTGAGTGAATCGTTACATCTCTAGCGGTGTGTCTAATTTGTGGTGACAAAATTTCATCGATGATACAGTTGAATCTAAAGCACCACTTCGACATGTGCCATGGTACATTTTCGTAAAAACAACCCTGTGGGAGACAGCAGAAAGAAAGCCTGCCAAGAGCTACTGAGCAGGGTGCAAGCGAGCCAGCAGCTCCATGTCTGGACCCGGCAAGATGACTATAATTCCGCTGGCTTTACTGGATCTTTAGCAATAGTGAAGAACGGAATACCTTCCACAGATGGTGAGTATGCTAAAACGCTCATGCCGGATGTAGCCAATGAACTTTTTGATCTTCCGAACGAAGACAAGATCAAATAATGCATAGAAAACATGTCTCTGTCGGCAAGAACTGTTCATGATCCTGCCATCATGATGGCAAACAAAGTGGAGGAAACGCAAGTGAAGAGCATAAATGCAGCACCGTTCTTTTTCCTGATTTGGACGAGTCAACAGACGTGAGCAATTTGTCGCAGTTCAGCATGATTGCATGATATGCTGTTGATGAGACACTGCCAATAAAAGGATCCTCAAAAGATGAGGATTTATTCAAGTCTTTCATGGTGTTTGCTCAGGAAAAATATCAACTGATGGCTAAACTTTTTCTCAATGTGTACTGATGATGCTCCATGTATGGTGGGAAAAAAAACAGGATTTGTGGCGCTTCTTCGTCAACATGAAAATAGACCCATCCTAAATTTCTACACCAAGAGGCACTTTGTGCACATTTGTGTGATGGGGAGTTTGGCGTAGTGATGTCGCTGGTCATTCGAGAGATCAACTTTATTGTTGCTTGAGTGTAATAAACTCACAATGTTCATTGTTTGTGACTTTTGGCGTGCATTTGTTTGCGGTTGTTAAAATCTCATTTGTGATATACAGTGAACCCCCGCTACTTCGCGGTTCACCTTTCGCGGGTTCAGTGCTTCGCGGGTCTAAAAAATATTCGGGAGTATTGTAGTTTCGCCGAGCGGCACAAGGGGGCGCTGAAGCGGTTAGACGGCCGGCGTGCGCCGAAGAGGAGAGTGGACGAAGAAGAGAGTGGCCGAAGAAGAGCAGGTTCCCCCGGACGATTGGTGGCGACGGACACGATCGGACACCGTGCGTGAGCTCCGAAGGAAACCGGCCGGCGTGTGTGGCTGTCAAGCCGAAGATAAACAACTTCCGCCCGGGCACTCGCGCGGCGACATTTGGCTTCGTTCGGGACCGTGCGTGAGCTCCGAAGGAGACCGGCCGGCGTGTGTGGCTGTCAAGCCGAAGATAAACAACTTCCGCCCGGGCACTCGCGCGGCGACATTTGGCTTCGTTCGAGACCGTGCGTGAGCTCCGAAGGAGACCGGCCGGCGTGTGTGGCTGTCAAGCCGAAGATAAACAACTTCCGCCCGGGCACTCGCGCGGCGACATTTGGCTTCGTTCGGGACCGTGCGTGAGCTCCGAAGGAGACCGGCCGGCGTGTGTGGCTGTCAAGCCGAAGATAAACAACTTCCGCCCGGGCACTCGCGCGGCGACATTTGGCTTCGTTCGGGACCGTGCGTGAGCTCCGAAGGAGACCGGCCGGCGTGCGTGGTAGTTAAGCCGAATAGGAGCACCTTCCGCCCGGGCAACGGCGGAGAGCGAGGCTGTCAGTTATGAATGAATAAATAAATAAATGAAGAATGCCACCTTTCATTTCACTGTCATGATCCGTGCCTGTCATGCCGCGTGTGTTTTTGTTTTTTTCAGCTGTGTGGGCGTTCCTCCAGCGATCATCTCGCGCCATGCCATCAGCTGCTGCGAGACGCGCTGATTACACTGACTATATTGTGATTATAATAAATATTGTAACGTTGTATAATAAATCAGGCCAATTTGTCCATCAGCGAACGCTTTTATTATTAAGCCAAAAACGGCTGCTGTTGGCCGCAACCACGCCGATCAGAGAGAGAGCAACACAACAACAACATAACGTTCACTCCCCTGCTGCCTTCACAGCCTCCACAGAAAAGAGGAAAACACAGAACCCTTGAACTATTTACAAAGTCGCTACACTATCTTTGTATCACCACCTTTTTTCCCCGTGTCTGTGTTTGGAGAGTCCTGTTCAATCCTCCAGTTCTGCTGGAGGATCATAACATTCACAGGGCACACCGGACGGCGTACCAGCAGGTAAAAGTCGAAGTAATTAAATAAATACAAAAAGAAGTAATTGAATAAATACAAAAATAATGGCTGGGGAATAAAAAAATAAGTTTTAATAATATTTGTTTTTTTGTTATAACATGAATTTCACTCTCTCTCTCTCTACCAGTATATATATATATATATATATATATATATATATATATATATATATATAGGTGCTTAGTATATATATATATACACTGTGTTTTTTTTTTTTGAAGGTGCGACACTACTTCGCGGATTTTCAGTTTTCGCGGGTGGTCTCGGTCCCCATTAACCGCGATAACCGGGGGTTCACTGTACTTTATTTTGAAGTTACACACAAATATATAAATATATATATATATATATATACATATATATTATAATTTGCGCTTCCGGTACGTTCAGGAAGTGTAGATCAACAAATCACAGCATTACGCTATTTAAGGGGGCGTTTCCAGAGGAAATGGGTGAAAGGAAAGGAAAGGAAAAGGAAAAGGTTGACGATCTTGGCATTGATGATCAAGAAATTGGTTTACGCAATCTAACGGAGTCTTTCTAAGGTTGCAAGCACCTGGCTGCAATGGGGACAAGTTATTTAATTGTTGTTTTGTTTCATCGTTATTTCGTTTGCCGTGTTTTATCCATGTACAGGTGTTTCATGTCATAATTAACTGCTGTCACTCTGACAATAGCATTGTTTTGTAGATTTTGTAGTACCGCAGGTATTTTGTTGTAACTTCTCACGTACGGCTAAAGTAGTTACATGGATTTGATTGCATGCCGTTAAGAGCTCTCATTTATTTGTTTGTTTTACACCGTAGCTCCTACGGTGTTTCCGCATTGGAATCAAGGCTTCGAAAGGAATAAAAATCTTTTGTGGAACATCAGTGCACTTCACCGTTGTCTGGCTGGGTTCGCTACACTGAGCCTTAAATAATCACCACTTTAAAACTGCTGGATTAAGTTAGAATTAACAATTCTGGTCTGCTTTTGCACAGAATCTGGACTTTCTCTGCATCCCTGCCCTCACACGCATCTGGATTAAGTACTTTCTGACCAACAGACCCCAGACTGTGTTGACTCGAACTCGCACCTGTTGACCTGTTGCCCTCTGGCAGGCGCTACAGGTGCATCAAATCAAAGACTAATAGACTGAAAAACTGTTTCTTCCCGAGAGCCATCACCATTCTGAACTCTCTCACACACACACACACACACACACACACACGCACAGACACACGACCACCCTTACCTTGCAGAACAGCGACGTAATGTGTTTTTATTTATCCAATTTTGTATTATTTTCAATCTCATTATTTATTCTTTCATTCATCTAATTTATATATTTGATTAAATTATTGTTGTATTGCACTGGAGAGGGGAGCTCTCTAATCTTGTTGCACACTGTACAATGACAATAATGGGATTTCTGATTCTGGTTGTCAAGAGGGAAGGTGCGTAGCCATTTCGCGGCTTGCCTGAATTAAATTAAGACTTTCCTTGAAATGAAAGGCATCAAGCATCCTGAGCTAGCCGAAACTGAGTGGCTATCAAGTTTTATCTTGTAGATATGACTGAACATCTGAACCAGCACAATGTGAAAATGCAAGGCATTGGAAATATTCTTATACCTTCAACAAGCTGCGTTTGCTTTTGACAAAAAGCTAGAAGGCTCATTATGGATTGTGAAACAGGTCGTTTACTACATTCTGAAAAACTGAGGCAGTTTAAAGATGCATGCACAGCAAGTGAACCTATTTAAAAATTAGATTTCCACCAGCTGGTGGGCTTCACATCCAGTCTCCGACAGTCTTTCAAAGCACGCTTTGGAGAATTTCGTCAGTACACGCGTCTTTTTAAGTTTGTCGCCCATCCAAACGAGTGTTCACAGAACACAGCCGACCTGAGTTAAAGGGACATTTTTACGAGCTTAGCATTGGAATTCATATAATAGGTTTGTGTTACACAGATAGGAATGATGGGCCACCTTATCTGCCCTGCTACATATATTTTCTTTTTAATCAGCAGCACCTTCTACCGGCCAGGGCACAATAGTGACATTCAGACAACGTTCTCAGTGCTAGCTTCTCTTGCATAATTGCAAACTGACTGTTCTTCCAAATTACACCAAAATCATTTCTATTATAACATGACAATTCTACGACTATGGTTATACATCTTAATTGACATACATCACTGTACTATGTTAATGAGGAAACCACAATATGCATGTTCAATAAGACAGACTGTACTTCAATGAACTATAATTAAACTGAAGCGTTTTTAACTTATTTTTCTTCTTCTTTTCCTTTCGGCTTTTCCCTTCAGGGGTCGCCACAGAGATTCAGTTGCCTCCAGCTAACCCTGTCCTCTGTATCCTCTGCTCTCACCCCAACTACTTTCATGACCTCTTTAACTACACCCACAAACCTCCTCTTTGGTCTTCCTCTTGTTCTTGAAATATTTTATCATATACTGAAACTGTTTTAATCCACTTTACTACAATTGTCTTAAACATTGACAACTTAAAGATGAATAATGTATATTTTTGTAATGAAACACAAAAATTAGTAGAGTTCCAAAACATCAAATGTGGACAACCATGGCTTCCAGCACTGGCTAATAAATGGAATAGTGCTAATAGCGGCCGCCACATGTGCTTTTGATCTTAGCATCCTCAACAGCTATCTTATCAAAATAATAAGTTTGATACTGGCATCGCATGACATGGCCTGTTTAACATGAGCTTCAGCCACGACTTCAACTTCTATACACCTCGCAGCATCAGATACAAAATTTAACATATCATGCTGTTGTGTTTCATCACCCGCGATCGTGTCGCACTACGTATCCGCCATTACAAATGTAGGTTGAAGTTAGTCGCATTCAAAAACAAACATATGTACAAACATCCACTATCTAGCAAGACATCGACAACACATTCAAACACTTATGACCATTTTCTACTCTTGGCTATCATTTCCAGCTTATATACAATCCAATTTACCTGTCAGGGCACAATAGAGACATTCAGGCAACGTTCTTGGTCCGCAGCTTCTCTAGCTTCATCGCAAATTGACTGTTCTTCTTCAACGGTAGTCAGCCTCGGCTCTGATAAGCAAGGTCCTAAGCACCCTCTGCTGGCGAAACTAATATTAAACTGATAAAAAACAGACGCTAAACCCTCATGTTATCAGTAGAAAATGACCTTCAGACAAACGACAATAAAATTGTATGTGTGTGTGGGGGGAGCAACTAATTCTATGTATCCACTTTTCTTATAGTGCCACACTCGCCTCCACAAAATTAAATGTCTCCTGACATTTCTGATAACTTAACATGTTCACAAACAGGTAAATGAATACACTCCAAAAGTTATGGCATTGAACACTCTGACTCTTTGCTACCTTCAAGTCTCTTATAATAATAATAATAATAATAATAACAATAATAATAAATTAGATTTGGAAGAGCCTTTCAGGACACTCAAGGACGCTGCACACCAACACGTAAAACAGACTGGATAAAATACAAAAGTGGAAAAGGGACATAGCTGGACTAAGAGAGAGTACCCTATTTTCGCGACCATAAGGCACACCTTAATGTCCCAAATCTTCCCCGAAACAAACGAGGCGCCTTGTAATGCGACACGCCGATTATATAGACTGATCAACTCGTTCGACCATCGGGCCTGATCCCCTTCGGGTATTTCAGAGTGCATGTTAGCACACCCTGCTGGTCAAAGTCTGATACATCTATGCTTTGAATTGACTGTGACAAATACATTATGTGAATACGTTTGTTTGGTGATGGAGCAGCTGTCCACGATGCTGTAGTATGTCTTATCATTCATGTTATTGCAAGCAAGAAACATCACAGGTTGAGACAACAGACTGAAAAAAAATAAATAAAAACACATTGCCCAAAGCACACCACTCAAATCTCTCTAAACAGCCATGTGATTGGCTGAGGCTGAATGGCATTGCTGTATTCTTTTTGTATTATTTTTATTACTTGTGGGGATATGAATGGCATGAGAGTCATGTTTTGTGTTAATTTTATTTCTTTTGTTTCATTGTTTGCTTGTATGAGATATTTTTGGTTTTGATTTGAAACCATGAATCTAAGGAGTGTGGTGACCAGTGAAATCCCTCCCCTGATGTTGCCATGACATCTCACATCGGTCTGAGGTAGCGATCCCTTATTCGCATGAGTGCTGGCATGCATGAGCTAGCATGCGCGAGCTAGCATGCGCGAGCTAGCATGCGCCTCGTAGTGCGGCGCGCCCAGTATAAGTATTAAATACAGAAATAGCACACTCAACTGGTGCTGCCCCCTTTGATACAGCGCGTCTTTTGGCCGTAAAAATACGGTAGTTAAGGCGGAACGGATAGGTTTTGAGTTTAGTTTTAAAAACAGGGAGGGTGGTGCAATTATGGAGGTCAGGTGGGAGAGAGTTCCAGAGCTGAGGAGCAGAGTGGCTGAAGGCTCCGTCCACCATGGAGCGGAGGCGGGCAGGGGGTACAGTGAGGAGGACGGAGGAAGATGACCGGAGAGCGCGGGATGGAGTGGCAATATGGACGAGGTTGAAAAGGTAGGGAGGGGCGAGGTTGTGAATAGATTTGAAAGTATGTAGAAGAATTTTGAAGATGATTTGTTGATTGACTGGAAGCCTGTGGGGCTTCTGAAGGACGGGGGTGATGTGATGGGTGGAAGGTGATCTGGTAATAATCCGGGCAGCAAAGTTTTGGACAATCTGGAGTTTGTAGAGGGCTTCTGGGAGAGGCCAAAAAGAAGGGAAATACAATAATCAAGGCAGGAAGTGATGAGGCTGTGGATGAGAATGGCTGTGGTGTGGCGGGTGAGGGAGGGGCGGATACGTCTGATATTACGAAGGTGAAAATAACAGGATTGGGTGATGTTGTTGATGTGGGATTGAAATGAAAGAGTACTGTCGAGGATGACACCCAGACTCTTGACCTGAGGTGAAGGGAGGACCAAGGTGGTGTCAATGGTTAGTGGAAAAACTGTCAACTTCAGATCAATCGGGTGGATTTGGTGCCAATTAGAAGTAATTCAGTTTTTCTGCTATTTAGTTTTAAAAATTTAGAGGTGAACCAGGATTTTATTTTCGAAAGACAGGAGGAGAGGGGAATTTGGTTTGCAGGAGAGGTAGAGCTGGGTGTCATCCGCAAAGCAATGAAAATTAATGTTAAATTTGCAGAGGATATGGCCAACGGGAAGGATGTAAGTGATGAAGAGGAGGGGCCTTAGGAGAGAGCCCTGAGGCACACCAGTAGAGACAGAGGAGGAGATGGATTTGAAGGACTTGAGCTGAATGAACTGGGAGAGGCATGTGAGGTAAGAACGGAACCAGTGAAGTGGGGTGTGGGCGATGCCAATAGAGGACAATCTGTTAAGGAGGATGGGGTAGGAAATGGTGTCAAAGTCTGCCTTCAAATCAGGGAGGATTAGGATGGAAAGTGAACCGGTATCAGCTGCACTAAGAAAGTTTTTGATTTTGATAAGAGCGGTTTCAGTGCTGTGGCGGGGACGGAAACCAGATTGAAAAGGCTCTTAAGGCAGTTGTGGGTAAGATGGGCATGATGCTGAGAAGAAACAATTTTTTCAAGAATTTTGGAGATGAAGGATAAATTGGAGATGGGGCAGAGTTAGTGGTAGTCGTTGGGGTCAGTGCCAGGCTTTTTCAAAATTGGAGTGACTGCTGCAGTTTTGAATAGTGAGGGCATGATTCCAGTGGTTAATAAATAGTGGCTGATGGTTAGGATGAGTGGAAGCAGAGAGGGTGAACAGGATTTGACCAGGGTTGTGGGGAGGGGACAAGCTGGCGTGGGCTTGGATTTGATGGTGAGGTTGGAGATTTCAGAGGCATCCGAGAAATGAAAACAGGAAAAAGATTGATTTAACTGGAGGGATGGCGGTCCTGGAGATGATGGGTGGGGATCGAAGTGCGGGTGGATCTTGGCGATTTTGTCGTTGAAAAATGACATTAAGGAGTTATAGGTGTTGGTTGAGTAGAAATGTGGGGGTAGGGAGTGAGGAGGCTGGAGGATTCTTTGAGCAGTGAGAATAATGATTTAGTATTTCCTTCATTGGTGTGGATGAGACCGGACTAATAAACAGATTTACGGTGTGCAATGGAATCCTTGTAAAAAGTATGTGAGCCTTGTACATGTCTGTGAATAGTGAGTCCAGTTTTTTTGGATAGTCGTTCAAGTCGGTGGCCTTGAGCTTTCAGTGAGCGGAGTTCAGAGGTGTATCAGGGGGCAGTGGATGTGAAGGAGACAGACCAGGTTTTTAGAGGGCAAGAGAATTGAGGATGCTGTGCAGACCGGTGTTGTAGAGGGCGGTGAGATTATTGGGGGTTGGAGAGGTGGGTTGGGAATCTGATGTTGTCAATTTTGGAGCAGAGGGTGTCAATGTTGATTTCCTTGAGGTTCCTGAATGAAATGAAACATCCATGAGATGAAACGTGGATGTTTGGTTGAAGATAGGCACAGTGCAATATTGAATGTGATGAAGAATTGGTCTGTTATGGGGAAATTATCTAGGGTGAGTTAGAGGGGGGTGACACCGGAACAACAGATTAAGTCCAAAGTATGACCTTTGGAATGAGTGGGGAAGTCAATGTATTGATGAAGTCCAAAACTGTCAAGGTAGGATAGAAAATCTCTGGTGAGAGGCAGATTATTGTTGTCAATGTGTATGTTGAAATCTCCGAGCAGGATTATGTTTGAGGATAGAGTGAAAAGATGAGTGAGAAGAGGGGAAAAAAAATCATCTAAAAATCCTGGGTTGGGCTTTGGGGGTCTGTAAAGAGCGGCAACAATAGCAGGAATGGGGCCAGGGAGTTTAAAAACATCGCTTTCAATGGAACTAAGCGCGGGGGCAGACAGGGGTAACCGTTTCCAGTTGTCGCGATAGATTACCGCGAGACCATCGCGCGACCATTGCAGCGGGGATGGCAGGTGTAATCATATCCACAAGGAGTGGATTCATTGAGTTGGGAGAAGTCGTTTGACTGCTGCCATGTTTCGGTCAGACAAAGGAAATCAAGTTGACGGACGGTGAGGAGATCCTGGATGAGATGACCCTTGTTGGTAAGAGAACGGATGTTGAGAAGTCCAAAGCAAACAGCTGTGTTATCGTGCTTGACATTGCTATTAGCTGACCTAGCCAGGCAGGCTAATGCACGTAAATCGGCAACCCTGCCGGAGTTTCTGGGGGAACGGCGAGTGGCGGACTAGAAGGACTTTATTGCATTGGAGGGGAAAGCCTGATGGAAGTTTCTGCGGGAGCCACCATGGATCTAACGCCGGCGTCGTAGGGCGATGTCCGGGTGAAAGTGCAGAGCTGGCGGTGGCGGAGGTCATGGTCGGCAGAGGCGGCGGACATGCAGAGGTCGTCGGCAGTATACCGGAGCCGTTTAGCCATTGGAAGAAGGCAGACAATTTAACTATAAAAGAGTGTTGACTAGAAGTTTAGGTAAAGTAATTTTAAATACGAGCACATATAAAAAGCACTTTTAAGTTACCGGTGAGCAGCGGCAGCGAATCGTGCCAGCGTTCACTCAGCCGGAAGTCCACGTCCTATTTGAACCAAAGTTAGCTGGCCTAATGTGTCATAACTCGGTACAATTGGTCTCTGTCTCAGCCTTTGAGGTCGCTGTCTCCATGTGTCACTCATACCTTCATTTCCAGTGAACAGGTCAATTTCAGGCTCACTACCTGCAAGGTTCATGTCAGGTTCACTGTCTCCTCTCTTCACTGGATCCGCGAAGGCAATGTCCTCTTTGCTTTGTAGTGGCAAATCCTCTTCGCTCTGTAGACTTCCTTGGGGCCGGAAGGACTCTGCCAGTGGGTTGAGTGAAGTCTGCCTCTGTGGTCTTTCCGGAACCGCCGGCCTAAGGTACTATTGACGAGGTGTCGCCGAAGTCTTCATGAAGTGTCGCTTTTCTCTGCCTGCTGTTGCTGCTTACATTGGGGTCTTTACTTTTTCCTTGTGACAGTTGGAGGATCCTTTTGGAGCTGAGCAGTCTCCGTCTATGGGATTTCAAGGGGTAAGAAGTCACAAGGCAGTTGAAGGTTTCTGTGCATCACCTTATCTGTTCCTTGACCATTTTCAGGACTGGTCCAATACACTGGACGGTCAACTGCTTTTCTTTCCTTTACTTTGTAGACTTGGTCCTCCCAGTAGGACTAAATCTTTGCAGGACCACCTCTAGGCATGAGATTTCTGAGGAGCACTCTATCTCTATCTATAGGTTTTTCCTCGAGCAGCTTCCTTGGCAGCTGTGTTCGAAGCTACTGCATAGGCCTCCTGCATTCTTTCTTTCCAACATCGAACGTAGTCATCATACTCCACATAAGCTTCATCTTTTCTTAAATCAAAGACTCGGTCAATGGGCAGGCGTGGAGAACGTCAAAAGATGATGTAATAAGGGACGTAGCCAGTTGCTTCACTCTTTGTACAGTTGTACGCATGAACAACTTTTGCCAGTGACTCTTTGTCCTCCAAGGTCCGTAACATGGATAATAGGGTACGGTTAAATCTCTCCACCTGTCCATTGCCTTGTGGGTGGTAGGGTGTTGTGTGAGAGCCTTGGTTACCTGAGAGCTCTTTCAATCAATCCATGAGCTTCTTGTCAAATTCCTTGCCCAGGTCATGATGTAGTCTTGTCGGGAAGCCAAATTTTAGTGCAAAGTCATTGAAGAGCTTGTCTGCAACTGTTTTAGCTGTTTTGTTCTTTATCGCATAAGCTTGGACAAATCTCGCGAGGTGATCCATCACTACTAGTTTGTACTCATAGCCTTGCTTACACTTTTCAAGGTGGAGAAAGTCTATGGACACAAGCTGAAATGGATGAGTGGATTGGATGGAGATCAGAGGAGCATAATTCTGTTTGTTGGTTTCTTCTTCTTGATCCACTCACATTGTTCAGTAACAAAGTGTTTGACCTCTTTGGCCATCTATGGCCAGTAGAACCTGTCTCGAATCAGGTCGAGCGTCCTTTCCACACCTAAGTGGCCCATGTCCTGATGAAGGTCTTTGAAGATCATGGAACGATAGGCTTTTGGAACCAATAGCTGCTCCCGGCGGGTGATTTGGCAGCGCATGATACCATCTTTGTCGACATATAACATCAACCATTGAGCAGTGCAGTACCGTGGGATGCTCTGCCTACACCTCTGTTCTACTTGGTCTGTTACTCTGGGTCTTGTGTGAAGAATATTATAGGAACAATTATGTTAACAAATGTAATGTAGAGATAAGTTTATTATCACACTGCACAACATTAACTATATGGTATAGGTTTTGTTGCTAATCTTGGTTCACACGTTAACTAACAATTCTGGGAACAGAACATAGCCACCTGCACCCAGGTCGTTCACACATTAACAATTCTGGGAACAGAACATAGCCACATGCACCCAGGTCAAGGCAACCGAACAAACTCCACTCTAAATAAACATAAAAGGGGTGCGGATGTGGGCAGGATAACCAACATCCCAATGCGCGGCCCGGTCACCATCCGACTAAACCAGAAGGGAGAGCACGGAATGCCAAGGGGTAAGATATACTTTAAGAAGTATTTGGTACCATGACACCCAGACGGTTTTCAGTATGAGACTTGACTGTTGTTAGGTCATAAGGACAATACTGCAGATACCGTAACTACTGTAAGTGGGGAATCAGTCGTTTTAACGGTGTGGTCCGATAACGTGCCTTCCGAACAAAAGAAACAGTGAATTGACCAGGCCTGTGACGGATGTACAAACAGTTGACTGATTGTGTGAGAACATACTAATGTGATAGTGTGTGCTTGGAGAGTATTTGAAGGGGATCTAAAACTGTTCACGTTGTGTGAAATTGAAACACTAAGCTGATGTCCTCCTGAGACTCTAGGTCAGGCATCACCAAATGGCGGACCGCAATCTATGATAAATTTTTTTCAGGGCGCATTCGCAAACGTTGGCGCTGCAATTCTAGTAAATACGGAAAAGGCGTCACTGATTTGAGCCAATCAAATCTTTTGTTTACGATCCACTGCCAATTGCGCAGCAGACCGGAAGAGAATGCTGATGCCTTGCTAAAAAGTTAGCGAGGTCGATGCGTCTTGTTTTAAATGAATGGACGGAGAAATTTAGTTTTGTTCTGGCTGCAGCCAATTCAAAACCAGTGTGCATCATATGCTCCGAAACCGTCGCAACATTGCGAAGCGCCACTACGAAACAAAGCACCGCCCTTTTTTGCAAAGTTATCCGCTGAAGTTTGAGGTAAGCGCACGCAAAAACATCGAACTTTGAGTGCAGTATAACAGATTTTTACATTTTCGTTTACAGCCCTGCGGCATGCAAACGAATGTTCACTAAAAGTATCATGGATTTTGGGGAAACATAAAAAAAGGTTCAAGTGATGGGGAAGTTGTGAAGGAGTGCTTAAATGTGGTTGGACAAACATTATTTAAAGGAAAACACAAAGCCCGGATGTGTGAAATAATCTACCAAATCCCAATGGCCCTGACTCCGTTCCAACCCAGATTTAAGTCACTGGCAGGGCAGTCACAAACTCATTTTTCTCATGAAGAGAAGTTAAAAAAATATTCAAAAGAAAAAGTGGTGTCAAAGCTCATTTTGAATTAGTTTTTCATGAGGACAGCCATTTTTATTGATTGCGTACTAAACATGTTGACCTGGTTTACTTGGATAATCAGGCTTTAAGTTTTTTTAGGCTGATAACTCTTTGATTTAAAAAAAAAAAAAGGTAAAGGATGTTAACTCAATGCTAAGCACTTGATATATTTCTGCAGGAGATATTTTACTGTTTTTTTCTGGAAGTGGCACCCTTAAATTCCTGGAGCCACATTTTCTTGAATGTGAAATAAACGCCTTATATTTGTTTGACTGACAAAGGTGTTTAATGGGAACATTGCTAAATATTTAGTATATAAGTGCGCTCTGTTGAAAATGACTAAATATTGAAACTATATAAAAATGTGAACATAGGCTAGACATTTCGGGAAGTTGGACTTTGGTTCGGACCTTATAATTGGAAGAAATTTTCGTTGTGGACCTCTGTGACTTTTAATTGAATACCTCTGCTCTAGGTCAAAAGGTAGAAGCTTAACATCAGGAAAGTGAACGAGCACGTAGCATTTCTCCAGACGATCTCTCATTTTTTGTGTGACTACTAACAAACGGACGATGAAAAAAAGCGAGCAGTAAAAGGGGAGCCAAACCTAGTAGGTCGAAATCACCCGATATAAAAAAATAGATAGAACATAAGTTCCCTGGGAGTACAAAATATTTAGGAAAATGGAAAGAACATAAGATCACTAGTCAATGTTACGTGAAGAGACAGAGATAGAAAACTGATAAAGGACGACGGGGTCCTACGCGCGTTTGAAAATCGTAGTGTGAATGTAAAAGTGTGCATGGAGGCTTGCAACCTCATTTTGGAACAGGAAAATTAACTGACAACTGTCTGGGAAACAGAGGCAAGAATTCCCCGCCACTTGTGGTGGAAGCTTGGGAATTACCTAAGACAGAGTATTTGTCGGCCTGTTCAGGGACTGGAGGTCAGTTTAGTCACCTTAGATGAACCACTGACTTCCAACATGGGGAAATCAAACAGTAAAAAAGCTAACAAAAAGGATCCGAAGCAACAATTGAGGTGTAAAGACTGGAAATTTATAGAAAGCCAATGTCCGGAAAAAATAGAACATTTAAACTCATGGATAACAAAATATGAATTCGCTGGTCAGCTTAATACACAAAAAAAATAGTCGACTTACAAGATAAAATAAAAATAAAACGGAAAAATAATGTGAAGATGAATAAAGACGGATATGAAGATACAGAATTTTGGATGACAATGGCACAAAGACGGAAACTGGATAAAAATAACAGAATAAAAAAAAGAGACCGTAAATAAAGTGAAAAAGGAAGAACAATTTTAGAGGACAGAGAAATGGCTGTTTTGCACGCTCCCGTACCGTCAACTAAAAAACAGATGATGTCATTCTTGGGACGTACAAATTATTGTAGAATGTGGATTCCAAATTATGCAGAAATAGTTGCACCACTTTCCAAATTGATGTATGAAGATAACTTAAAAATGTCTTCGCCTTTGCAGTGGACCACGGAAGCAGAACAGGCATTTTGTGATATAAAACAGGCCTATGTGTCTAGTATGGCATTGGCCTTGCCAGTTTATTCTAAACCCTTTGTTCAAATGATGGATTGCAAAGGTGAATATATGACATTATTGGCTCAGCAATATGGTGATAAACTAAGACCAGTGGCATATTATTCTTCAAAGTTAGACTCACAACACCACAGCAGTGGTAAAGAAGGTCCACCAGCGTCTGCACTTCCTGAGAGTCCTCAGGAAATTCAACCTGGACAGGAAGCTGCTGCTGGCCTTCTACCACTCGTCCATCGAGAGCCTGTTGACGTACTGTGTCTCCACCTGGTACAGCGGCTGCACTGAGGCGGACAGAGTGAGGCTCCAGAGAACAGTCAAAACAGCGCAAAGGATTATTGGCTGCCCTCTCCCCTCACTGTCGGACATCTACACCGCCCAGTGCCTCAGCAGGGCTCTCAACATCGTCAAAGACAATACCCACCCAAACTCCCACCTGTTCGACCTGATGCCCTCTGGCAGGCGCTACAGATGCATCAAATCGAGGACCAATAGACTGAGAAACAGTTTCTTTCCGAGAGCCATCTCTATTCTGAACTCTCACACACACACACGAGACCACCCTTACCTTGCAGAACAGCATCGTGATGTGTTTTTATATACCCTATTCAGTATTATTTTCCATTGCACTCTCTTATTTATCTAATTTATATATTTGTCTGTATTATTGTTGTATTGCACTGGAGAGGGGAGCTCTCTAATCTCGTTGCACTCTTGAGTACAATGACAATAAAGGGATTTCTAATTCTCTAATTCTCTCTAATTCTAATGTGACACGTGCACTTCCTCATTGCGTAAGAGCGTCAATGGCTGTGAAGAGCAGCTCAGCGGTAGTGCTTTTTCATCCATTGACCTTAAAAGTTCCACATGCGGTGTCGGCACTGTTGCTGCAGACGAACATGATATTTCTGTCACCAGCGCGATATTTGTCTTGTATGGCCGTTTTGCTATCATAACCACACTTCACGTTAGAAAGATGCACGGGCTTAAACCCAGCAACTTTAATGCCACTCCCTGATGATGGTATTCAACATGATTGTCAGGAACTGGCTGAGCAAACGACTAAGTGCAGAGCTGATCTAAAAGATCAACCTCTACAGAACGGAATTGTTCTTTTGTTTGATGGGTCATCTAAGAAAAACAAATTTGGAAAAACACAAACAGGCTATGCGGTGGTTACATTTGACACGGTGTTAAAATCGGAACCACTTCCTTCTCATTACTCTGCTCAAGCTGCCGAGTTAGTAAGCCTAACTGAGGCATGTAAGTTAATGACCGGTAAAACAGTAACAATCTATGCTGACAGTCAATATGCCTTTTTGACGTGCCCTGTATTCGCGCAATATTGGAAAAATAGAGGGATGATAACATCTACTGGAAAACCCGTAACGCATGCTGAACTCCTAATTTGTTATATGCTGTTCAATTACCGACCCAAATCGCAATATGTAAATGTGCCGCACACACTGCGGGTACCGATAACATTACTTTAGGAAATGTGTTCGCAGATAAGACAGCAAAAGAAGCGCCTACTAAACCATCTGTGGGTGTGGCTGAGTGTGCGCCGCTAGATAATGTTCTGCGAGATGACATCCTCATGTACATGCAACAACAAAGTCCTATGTAAGAGCAAAAGCTATGGCTCAATAAAGGAGCCACTTTGGCGAAGGGCATATATGTTAGTTCAGATGATAAACCGATTCTTCCTCGAAATCTTTTTCGATGGGCTGCTATATTGACACATGGTGTGTCACATGTGTCAGCAGGGGGGATGGTAGGACAGATAAATCAATTTTATACAACATACGGCTTTAATTTATTCTCAAAAACAGGACGCATACTCAAAATGGATAGAGATTTTTCCAGCAAAACAACAAGATGTACTGACAGTTGCGAAATCATTATGTAAAGATATAATACCAAGCTATGGCATACCAGAAACCATTTATAGTGATAATGGAACACATTTCGTAAATACAATCATAAAAAAATAGGTCAAATGTTTCACATGGCCTTAAAACACCATTGTTCATACCACCACCAAAGTGCAGGCCTAGTAGAAAGAATGAATGGAACAATAAAAAATAGACTGAAAAAATGTATGGAAGAAACTAAACGTCCTTGGACTCAGTGTATAGATCTTGTAAAATTACATAATATTACAAGCACCACAGTACTGACACCTTATGAAGTTCTTTTTGGCAGACCATATAGATTACCTTATTTTTCCACACAGTGGGAAATCGATAATGAGGCCAACCTAGCTGATTACATGCGGAAAACTTTGGAGAAAAGGAATGAATTGACATTGCCAGAAAGCGATTGTGCTTCTCTTCAACAGGACGAACAGGATGTTCCGGGGGATTGGGTTCTGATCCGGAGCCTAAAAAGGAAACACTGGAATTCTCCGAAGTGGGAAGGCCCTCACAATGTTCTGCTGACTACACCAACAGCAGTAAAAATTGCAGCACGAAATACCTGGATACACCTTGCGCATTGAAAAAAGGTCATCTCAACCGAGACATTCGACAAGGGAAAGGTAGGCAAGTCTGGTGACTAGGTGGGAGCAGATCAATAGGATCTGAAAACATTTTAGGCCAGTGAAGAACTAAAGCCACCCTGCCCTATTAGGGGTCTCTCGGTCGACATGACCATCGCGTGGATAAAAATTGTGGTTTTGAGTTGTGAAGTTTTCGTTGCAGTGAAAGCTTTGCATACACCAATATACATACCGATAAATAATAATAATGGACAGTCAACTAAAAATCTTAGATTACCTGATAAGAACTTTACATCAGGTGCTAGGAGCAACAGTATTGCTAACTCTGCGACAATGATTTGTTTGCCAGCTAATAAAGTGACAACTGCTATTATACCATGGTCCCAAATTAAATTGAGTGAAGCATCCATTTTCAAAGTAGGTCGACATGCATATAGTGCACAAAGCTATGGACGTCTGTACACATGGTATTTAACTGCGAGAACAAGGTGGGATGGACTGGAAGCAGAAACGGGACAAGATTGGTCTGATTGGACCACTGAAAAACGTGCAAAAACCTTGCGGAAGAAACTTTCATTAAAACACATAGCGATAGGGTTTCAGTTAACTATTAACTCGACAAATTGAGGATGCGACAATAATCAATGTGAAGAATTAGACTTAAGCCTGTATTCTCAAGGGGTAGATCCTTATCATACTATTGTAATCTGTGTATCTACCGTTCTAAAGAATCCCGTTGAAGCTAGCCATACAGAAAACTTAAAGAATGAAATTTGATCTAAAATGGTGATAAAGTTAAAAGAAAAACTCTCTGTAGATGTAGACTTTTTAGCAGTTATAGGAATTACCCAATTAGGAAATAATTGGCTACTATTAATGGAATCAGCTGCTAAAACAGCAAACTCTAGCTGTGTTTCATGCATGGGTCCGAGACCATTGCTACGAGTGATTACAGCAGCTCTTCCATCGACATGTCTTTTAGAAGTAATGACGAAAATAACACCTAATGTGGACTGCATGGTATGGAATGAGGTGTACCCTGTGACTAAGGCAACAAAAGATAAGCCTATCTTCTCTACTGATGTAGCAGTAGCTAACTTTACTTGTATGAATCTTACAGGAGCACAAAATAGAGTGGGAAGCTTATCTCCAACATGGTGTAAGACAACTGTGCTCCAAGCAGGTACACTATTGCCACGCAGAGACGTGTGGTGGTGGTGCGGGGGAACTAAGTTATTTGATTCTTTAAAAGACGCAGTTGGAACTTGTGCATTGGTGTCACTTCTCTTACCAGTGTCTATTTTTCCATCCACAGCAGGGGATATTCAAAGAGCAGTTGATGCCCACGAATCCCCCTATTATTTCTCCAGAAAAAGACGAAGTGCTTCCTGGAGGGATGGTGATATGACCTATTTGGATGCAATTGGCCAACCAAGGGGCGTACCGGATGAGTCTAAGTTGGTAAATCAAATCGCAGCGGGTTTGAATCCATTTTTCTTTGGGTCACACCGAATAAGAATGTTGATCGAATAAATTACATACACTATAATGTGAAAAGATTGGGGAATTTTACTGAAGAAGGATTTGTAGCTATTAAAGAACAATTGGCAGCCACCTCACTCATGGCATTTCAAAACCGCATTGCGGTGGACATGCTGTTGGCAGAGAGGGGAAGGGTTTGCGCCATGTTTGGGGACCAATGTTGTACTTTCATCCTTAACAACACTTCTCCGGAAGGGTCCCTCACAAGAGCCATCGCAGGCTCGCGCACCCTGAACCAAAAGATGAAGGAACACTCAGGTGTGACTACCTCTGCATGGGATGAGTGGTGGGACAAATTTGGTAGATATACAAATATGGTATTTTCTGTAATGATTTCTCTAACAATGTTCACCTCAATCCTTGTAGTGTGTGGATGTTGTTGTATTCCCTGCATTCGCGCCTTGCTTGTCCGACTTATCTCGACAGCCGTCGCTCCGACAAATTCTAGATTACAAGAAATATATCCTTCGATTAATTACAGAGGTGCTGGTGATGGAGGAGACACTGATGACCAAGTTGATGACGACGACCAAATTTCCCTCGAGAATTTATTCTTAACACTGAAAATCCTACATGAGGTGGTGTATGTTTGATGTCATATTACATTACATATGTTAAAAGGGGGGAAATGTGAAAAATATTATAGGAACATTTGTGTTAACAAATGTAAGGTAGAGATAAGTCTAATTTCACAATGCACAACATTAACTATACGGTATAGGTTTTGTTGCTAATCTTGGTTCACACATTAACAATTCTGGGAACAGAACATAGCCACCTGCACCCAGGTCGTTCACACATTCACTAACAATTCTGGGAGCAGAACATAGCCACCTGCACCCAGGTCAAGGCAACCGAACAAACTCCACTCTAAATAAACATGAAAGGGGTGCGGATGTGGGCAGAATAAACAACAGCTGTGACCAGAAGACACATTCCTTTGAGAATAAACATTTGATACTGTTGTGTAAACCTGTATCGATTTCTGTATTGATAGTAATATTGTGATATAACTTGTGATTCTCAATAAAAGGTCTGGGGAGTGTAGGAAGCTTCAGAGATCCGGCCGGATCACTGGGGTTTCATCTCTTCTGGCCAGACTCTTGCCACTTGGTGTCCGTGTCTATTGTCTCTGAATTTCCTACTTGTCATGGCGAGGGTCACTCCACCAAATTTGGTGTGATTCTCCCATGACATCTTGTACCAGAGACTCTTGACAGAACTTCATCAGCTTCCTGAGCTCTATGAATCTGGTCTGGTGTAAAAGGTTGGTTAGTGTCATCCTCTTTGATCAACTGTAGAGCACTAAACTGGATAACCACAACGCCTTGACACGGATATCTCTGCTGCACTGTTACAGACTCCATCAATGCATTCATGGCTTCCTGCCCAATTTCTACTGTACAACTTTTCATGTAACTGTCAATGTTGTCCTGTGGCATCCGCGACAGCCCATCAGCGTCTGCATTGTTCTTGCTTGGACGATAGCGTATGGTGAAGTTGCAGTTGGCTAGCTCCGCGACCCATCGGTGACCGGTGGCATTTAGTTTTACGGTGGTGAGCACATATGTCAGCAGGTTGTTGCCAGTGTAGAGCACAAACGATGGGGCATGGTACAGATAATCCCAATGGCCCATTTCATTGTCAAAAACTCGAGTTTGCCAGAGTGCAAGTGGTACTTCTTCCCTGCTGGACTCAGGGTGCGGGAACCATATGCAAAACTCGCATCTTGCCATGCTGTCGCTGGTACAAAACAGCGGCCAACCCAACCTGGGATGCATCACAATGCAATACAAAGGGCTCTGTGAGGTTGGGGTACCCGAGGACTGGCGGTTGGGTAAGTGCATCCACTAGTTGATTCAACACCTCTTTGTAGGAACTGGTCCATTGAATAGGTGTGTGTGATGGTAAGTGACCATTAGCTTTCTTCACTCCCTTTTTGGACTTGTTGACTGGAACTGGGGCAGCGTTCTCACAAGTTGAAGGACTTGGCAGGCTTTAAAGTGCGTGAGCTATACGGGACATGTTGGGGATGAACGGCCTATAATACGAGAAGATGCCGAGCATTTGAACTGTCATTGGAGCCAACTCTGTTGGATCCATTGTGTAATCTTCGCCTATTACCGACTTGCCCAGGAACCTGACTTTGCGCTTGAACAGATCACATTTCTTTGGGGTCATCTTAACACCATCCTGTTTGTAATGCTCGAGGACAAGGCGGATGTGCTCTATATGCTCCTCAAAGTTGCTGCTGTGCACCATATTATTATCCAGGTACGGGATGCAAACAGTGTCTCTTTGGCCTTCTCAACACTGTTCCATGCTCCTTTGAAATTCAGTGGGTGCAGAGCTCAGGTCAAAGGGAATGCGCACCCATTCATAGAGCCCCCCGGGTGTGATGAAGGTAGTCAAAGTCCACAAAACCCTGGTGGTATGCCCTACCCTGGTGTAACACTGTATACCAAGAGCTCCCACCCAATGCATCCTAATGTTTTGGATTCTTGGTCTGGGACTGATTTGTGATTGAGCTCTCGATAATCACAGCAAAGATGAAGAGTTCCATCTTTCTTACGGTCACACACAACAGGTGATGATTAGGGAGACCGGGATGGCGTAATCCAACCTTTGTTAAGAAGATCTTGCAAATAGGCCTTCACTTCTTTGTAAAGGTTTGTCATGTAGGTTTTCTGCACTGACCTTATGTCGTGGAGAGTTATGCGCATGTTCAAAGATGGTATACAACCCACATCATCACCGTCATATGAAAATGCCTCACATTCTTCCAGCAACATTTGCCTTTCCACTGTTTGTTTGCCTTCTGTTAGGTGTTGTAGCTCCACTGGTGGATCTCTATGGAGTAAGATCGCTGTTAAAAAGGCAAATGCCTAATTAAACGATCCGTATCAGCAAATGTAGGATTTGTATCCGTAATTATTTCCCTGTGAGTACGAATCAGAGTCGTGAGGGTTTTCATTTTTTTTTTGGGAGTAAGAATCAAAATTATGAGGGTGAAATGTTTTGTGACTACAACTCTCATTTGTACGACTACGAATCTTCACTACGCACGCATCAATAGCTGAGGATACAAATCTCGTTGTGAGAGGTCGGATCTGCACAACATGCAAATTCGGATGACGTCACGCAGGCCATAGGCATGTCCCAAGGGTAGCCAGTCGAGCGGCGATTCCACGACACACGCATGCACAAAGAAGAAAGCAAAATGTCCGTCAGCAATACGGCCTGTTACAAGGTGTGGACAAGTTTCCAACAGCTCAGTTAGAGCATCTTCACAGCAGGTAAAGTCAACTACGTGTATATCCAATTTATTAATTGTAATCTATTTTAAAAAATTGGTCTTAAATCCTAAATGTTAGGTTTGGAGTCACAGGCTTACGGCTATATAGTGTTAGAAAATGACGCGTTTTACTGTCAGCATTGTTACGTACGTGACCCCCCCCCATCGTATTTTCAATTGTGTCATGAAAATGTGACATGGCACATTTTAATTGAAAATATTCGTTTCAATGTCATTCATCATTTTCCTTTAAAGTAGTAGCAACCAAATGGCTTGTCATTCCTGAAGAACAGTGGCAGTATTGATTCCATCAAAAAGACGAGGATAACCCCAATTCATTTTCTTTCTAACATACATGCAGATAATGTTTTTTTTATTTTATTTTAGAGCCAACGTTTATCAAAGTTAGAATTTAAATTAATAATTTATTTTGATTACATATTATCCAAGTTAACATCACCTCAAACAATATACTTTGCATGATAACAATTGTATGTCATTATATTTTCAGAAATAACGACTCATGTCTAAGATGTCGCAACTCTGAGCAGGCATGCGGAGATGGAGTGTAACTGCAAGTCACCGATGTGAAAGTGTGGGTTTTATAATAAAATCACATCCAGTTTCTTTGTTCTGACCCCACTCTGTCAGCCTTTATTTGCAACAAGCAGCTCATCAAGTCAACTGCTATTACATGTTCAATGGTTGGGAACTTCTGGGTACCTCACAATACGATACTGTTAGGTTGAAGATATATTTTATCCCATATTTTACTCTATTAGTATTGCAAAAGAATTGTTCCACAGCGTGACCTATGTTTGACCATATGGATGATAAGACTTCACAGAGAGGCGGATGCCTGAGGACTGGATCAACGTCTGCAACATCAAAAGAGGTGTGCCGAGACACACCTCTTAAACAAAAGGACTGAGACTTTAGTACCAGAGCACTAAAAGGCATATCTGCCTTTTCAATCAGTGGATGACTGCCATTGATGTCTGTCTTTCCTCTTGTGTCTGAGATGTTTACATATTCCTGCTGGTGCTTCCCCCTTCATCCCTTAGTGCAAATACATTGTATTGTTAGCGACTTCCCTAATAAAATAGAGGGCTCGGCGGAGTGTGCTCCAGAACGAAGTTGGAGATGTAACTGAGCACACCTCCGTTCGTTCTCCTCGCGAGTAAAAGATCAACTCTTGTCTTCCTTCCATTAATTTAGCCTATGTTCAGTGAATGCTTAGGTGATTAAACCTGACATTATTTTGGTCCTTTGAGCGGGATGCCAAGATACCTAAGGATTCCAGCGGGTGTGGTGAACTCCAGAAAGACCATGGCCATGGCAGGCTCACTAGAGAGAGCCTAAAAATCCTTTTCCAGGACTGGACCTCACCCCACCAGCTGGGATCTGACGGTTGACGGCGATCCATTGGAGGGAAGACAACAGTGGTGAGATCAATTTTTTTTTAGGGGGGAAGTGAGTGACTGGAGGTCATTGCGCGTTAAGAATAAATAAATAAGTGTTAAGAATAAATAAATGAGCGTTAAGAATAAATAAATAAAAATAAAACATAAAAAAAAAATTTAAAAAAAGTGAAGAAAGACATGAAGTAGAGATGAAATAAGAAAAGAGAAAGAAAGATAGATAGAGAAAAGAGATAGAGTTAGAAATCCTGTGCATACTAGTCGATGGCAGGTCCATGAAGGATAGTGGAGTGAGAAATGAATAAAAAAAACCTGTGAATACTAAGTCAATGGCAGGTATATGAAGGACGGCGGAGTCCGAGAAATTCCGTGGACGGCGGAGTCCTGTGTACACTTAAATTCCGTGGAGAAATTCCGTGGATGGCGGAGTCCTGTGTACACTTAAATTCCGTGTGTGAATGTTTGCGCAAACCGTATGTAAAACCCTGTGTGAAGTGAGTGAGTGAGTGGTGTGATTGGGGATTACAAATACCACTTGGTATTTTATCCCATGTAAAAACAGTAGGATTATAAACAGCAGACTGTTGTGGATGTAATAGACAAGAATTCTCCACCTGAAGAGGGTTGAAGTGAGAATTACCACAACAGGAAATTTGAGTTGCTGTCCTACTGATGAGAAACCAGTTTTAGAACACCCTAGGTGTTGACAAACTGGTCCAAATTTTCTAAAATGGGGATATTAGGTAGTAAAATAAAACCCAGGGATATGCTGCAGTGTAAAGATTGGAAGTTCATCGAAAAACAGGATCCTGATAAAATTCAGTATTTAGACAAATGGATAGCTGAACATGGCTTTAATGGTCAGTTAAATACACAAAAAATAGCCGCATTGCAGGGATCAATCATTGGAAAGACGAAAAAAGACCCCAAAAAGATGAAGAAAAATGGCTTTGAGGAAACAGAATATTGGATGAGAGTAGCCTCAAAAAGAAAGGAGGGAGTCAAGAGACAAAAAGAGCATGAAAATGAAATCAGAAAGGAAAAGAAATGTGAAGAGAAAGATAGTGAATGTGTAGAAAAGGGAAAGGAACAAAGAAAAGAGAAAGGAACAATTAATGTTCCATAGAAAGGAGGATGATGAAACAGGGCCAGTATTTGAGAATGACAGAGAAAGTTGTTGAAGAAGGTAAAGAAGGGGGGGGGGGTTGCAACTGCCCCCTGTATCCTGAGTTACCCCCACTCCCACATTAACAGGTAATGCCACATAGAATGACAACTAGATCAGACAGAACTGCATTGATAAGAAAAAAACCAAAAATGAGAGATGAACCAAAAATGCGCTCACCTCAATGTGCTGCGTGTATAAGTGACAGTGTGCATTTGTGGCAGAGGCTGCAGTGGCCCTACAGGGCTGCACATACATAATTATGAGAGAAAAAGATTAGTTGAATTGAAGGACTTATTATTGGCCAAAGATAAAGATAGATTGTGTTGCTGTTATTAATAACATATTATTATTGTTTGTAGCTGTTCAGTGTTGAGAACTGTGTGTGTGTCGTTTTGTGGGCCCGTGTATACATTTGTGTGTTCGTCTGTGTGTCAAAATGTTAGGAAGAGTGATAAAAGTGGTTGCAATTGTGCTAAAAGGATTGATGAAGTCGAGCTAAAATGGGTATAGGTGTAATCGTAAATCATGAGTGTGCTGTAACAAAGAGTTCACAGCTCTTTGAAGTTAGATGCTCGTTCCCAAGTAGGGGGAGGAAGTCAGAGAGAGAGTTTGGTGATTGAAGAAGGTGTGACTCCAACAATGAATGAGGAAAAAAATTAGGTTCTTCTGAAAGGATGAATTGATTAAATAAATTAAAAAATTTTGTGTTTCATACTTCAGTTGACGATGTTTGTCTTAAGGTAGACCAGAAATAGAATGAAATGCAGAGATAGAAATGACACAGGCAAAAAGATGGTAATTTGATTAGAAGGGCTAGTATTTACATTAAAGCAGAGAATAAATTAGAGACAACAAATAACATTGATCCTGGTTGAAGTAAAATGAGTCACAAAGTTATAAAAATAGGAAATAAAATAAAATTAAGATGTTTAAGCTTAACAAATTATTGCAAAATCTGAGTTCCAAATTATGCAGAAATTACTGCTGTAAGATTAAGATAAAGATGGTCTTTTATTAGTCCCACAATCTGGAAATTGCAGAAACAAGTGCAACCATAGTTTTGTTCCATCCTCTGGTTTTGAGAGTACCACGTGCGGTTTCTACATTGCTTTTGCAGATGAACATGAAGGTTTTGTCACCAGCGGGACATTTATAGTGTATGAATACATTGTTATCGTAACCACATCTGATTATTGAGAGATGTACAACATTAAACCCTACGTCGTTATTATGTCAGGAGGATGGTACAAAACTAGATTATTAGGAGTTAGTAGAAAAAAGTAACCAAAAGTAAAGGCATCAAAAAGATTCGCCTTCAGAAAACAGAGAAGTACTATTTGTAGATGGCTCATCTGTGAGAAATAAATCAAATAAATAAATAAAATACTGTAGTTGTAACAAATGACACTGAAAAACTCAGCTCATGCAGCAAAATTAGTAACTTTAACAAAAGCGTGTGAACTAAAGAGAGTAAATTGTGTTACTATTTACACATATAGTCATTTTAAAATGTGCGGCACATATATCGCGCGCGGACAGTGTGTCCCTCAAGAATGCATTTGCAGACAAAATGGCTAAAGCGGCAGTCGCGGGCCAGACATATACGTTAGTACTAGAAGATAACACAAATTTGGATAACGACACATGATGAAACGAGCGACAACAAAGTCCCAAAGTTAGGCAAAGGCTTTGGAGGAAAATGGCGTAACATCGCTACGTGATCTGTGTATGACCAAACAATAATCTTTACAAATGGGCTGTTATATTGAGTTATGGGATAACACAGGGGAAATGGTGCATCCGATATTACGTTATTATACGGCTTACGGCTTTAATGCTTATTCGAAACATTTTTGTAGGACATGTTTAACGTGTGCGAAACATAATGCACAAGGTAATTTGAGTCCACGCAGAGGACGCTTTCCTACACCACAATATCCATTTCAAATTATTCATATGGATTTATTTGAACTAAACCAAAGTAAAAGAAAAAAAAAAAGAAAATAAATGTTTGGTCATCATAGATGTGAATTCGAAATGGTTAGAACTCTTTCTAACCAACAAATCCAGATGCATTGACAGTGGCAAAAGTACTTTGTAAGGATATCATTTCGAGATATGGTATTCCTGAAAATAATAAACAGTGAAAATGGTACCCATTTTGTTAACTATCTTGTGAAAGAGATAGGAATGATGTTTCACATTGATTTAAAGGATAATTGTGTTTACCACCCTCAAAGCTCTGGATTGGTGAAAAGAATGAACGAAAAAAAAAAAAAAAAAAGGTGAAAAAGCTTTGCTTTGAGAAAACAGGGAGGAAGTGGACACAGTGTATGGAAATTAGTAAAACTGTTTGTAAAAACGACAAGTACTGTGACTTTCCATTGAATGTTATGCAAGTCGCCTCTCTGTCCAATTTTAAACCTCATTTGAAGATGAATATTTGGGCCTTTGATTCAACATGAGACTGTTGCTGTTCTGTTGTTTTTCTGGTATCTACTGTATATGTGTTTATGTGAGTTAATTTGAGTTATATAGAGAGAGTTGCATTGTATTTTATTTCATTGTATTTAGGACTGAGACGTTGTAAAACATTGTTTGGTAGGCCTTGCAGAATACCTCAAATTTAAGAACAAATGGGAAATAGATGTTGAAGCAACTTTAGCTGACCATGTGTGAAAAGTGTTAGGAAAACAAAAGACAGGCGCAAATTTAGAGTGATAAGGATCTTCCTGTCTCCCAGCAGGGGACTAAATTAGTGAAGCCAGGAGACTGGATGCTTGAAAGAAGTTTGAAGATAAGACATTTGTAATTACCCAAAGGGGGATGCCATGTTAAGTTTTATTGACAGCTCTCACAGCTGTAAAGATGGTAGAAGAGTCAACATTGGTACATTTGACACGTAAAAAGGTCATTTTGGTTGGAATCTCCTACAAAGGAGATGAGCGGAAGTCTGATGATAGGATGGTCTTATTTCATAAGACACCAGACTAAGTAGAGGGGATATTTCAGACAAAATGACACTGAAGTGGTTAAAAGCAGCTGTTCTATGTTGGATGTATACAATGTTATTCTGATATTTTTGTTGTTATGTGGGAACGATCCAGAGTTACATAAGCAAACTATGATGTGACTAGAGTACAATACCAACAGTAAGAGTCCCAATTACTAATCAAAATGGATTTGCAAACACCGAGCAGATAATTGAAAAAAAAAAAAAAAAAAAAAGTTATGAGACATATTTGTGGAGCTTGGACGACATGTTTATAGATTTGAGTTGAAACTCTCTGAGTAATACTCAAGTGGGCAACTATTGGTCCACGGAACAAAGTTACAGGAGAAAGTATGTACTTTCATGAAAAGATGGCAATTGGACAACGAGATATCCAAAATAAGCAAACGGAATTGTGTAAATTGATATTATATTAATGCTTATTTTGATAATACATGGATGGATCGGGTCAGCGTGTATCCTGTGACTAGAGTTGATGTAGATGAATATGTTTTCTACAATAATCGCTCTTGAAAAATTTAAATTGCATTAATGTTGCTGACAGAGCTGAGCGGTTGGAAATTTTATCACCACCACTGTGTCTGGTTTTGATAGTGGTTGAAATGAACTTCAATCCACTATCAAGAGGGGAAATCTGGTGGTGGTGTGGATATGATAGATCATTTGATAAATCACCCAAGAATGAAACAGGTTTTTAGACTTAGTGCATATCTGTATGTGTTTTTCATAACTAGGCCCTGCTTTGTAGATTATTGGTAGTTTCTGGAGAGTGCCATTTCTCAAAATGCACTTGATTGATCGTAAATGGTATGTTTTATATTGTTTGTGTATAAACTGTGTGAACTCTCCAATGTCATGACAGGACATCGGAGACATTAAAAAGAGAAAGCAGAGCATCATGGCCAAAAATGATTCAACATACATGGAAGCCATCGGTGTTCTCCTTAGTGTAAGTAAGTAATTGCAAATTAACAGATCAAGTAACAGGATTTGAGTCCTGGAACTAAGAACGAAGAACGCAGACAGGACAACTGCATCATCACAACGTGCAAAAATTAGGTAATTGGACACAAAGTGGGTTTGAAACTGTGCATGAACGGCTATCAGCCAATCCCTTATGGCATTCCGGAACAGGATGGCTGTTGATGTATTGTTGGATGAGAGAGGTGGTGTTTGTGCTATGTTCGATGAACAATGTTGCACATTAATTCCCAACAACACAGCGGTGGGTGGTAGTCTAACCAGGGCCATAGAGGTCTCAGGACTCTTAATGGTAAAATGAAAGGACAACTGGTCTTGACGCCACCATGTGAAGTTCCTGGATGAATGCCTTTGCACAATACAGAGCCCTAGTGTCCTCAATTTGGTATCAATCGCAGTTTTTGCAGCATTCTTGACCTTGTGAGGATGCTGTTGTATTCGTGTATGCGTTCTCTGATTAACAGATTGATAATCACAGCAAAATCGCCCATGGAGAACCGGATGGCTCGAATGTATCATTTGTTTGGCCCTGATCAAGAAGGTAATGGCAATGATGAAAATAATGATATGGTTTATGACCAACCTGAATTGTTTCCAGACCCTGGGAACTGCAAATAATTAACATTGCCTCTGAGTGTAAATGTATTTCTTTTCATAAACATGATCTTACAGTCAAGAAAATCTCACTGAAGTGACTGACGTATGGTGATGTGAGAACTTGAGTAAATATGTGATAAACAGGAGGGAAATGTTAGGTTGAAGATATATTTTATCCCATATTTTACTCTATTAGTATTGCAAAAGAATTGTTCCACAGCGTGACCTATGTTTGACCATATGGATGATAAGACTTCACAGAGAGGCGGATGCCTGAGGACTGGATCAACGTCTGCAACATCAAAAGAGGTGTGCCGAGACACACCTCTTAAACAAAAGGACTGAGACTTTAGTACCAGAGCACTAAAAGGCATATCTGCCTTTTCAATCAGTGGATGACTGCCATTGATGTCTGTCTTTCCTCTTGTGTCTGAGATGTTTACATATTCCTGCTGGTGCTTCCCCCTTCATCCCTTAGTGCAAATACATTGTATTGTTAGGGACTTCCCTAATAAAATAGAGGGCTCGGCGGAGTGTGCTCCAGAACGAAGTTGGAGATGTAACTGAGCACACCTCCGTTCGTTCTCCTCGCGAGTAAAAGATCAACTCTTGTCTTCCTTCCATTAATTTAGCCTATGTTCAGTGAATGCTTAGGTGATTAAACCTGACAGATACAATACACAATATTAAGCTCACGATAACGATTATCTCACGCTGTGGCGCTATGGCGATTATCAATATATTGGTCAAGAAATCAATCTGCGATAATATACGATACAACCATTCAGGAGAAAAACTATTTTTCAATGAAAATATTTTATTGTGTACCTCCACTGAAACACACATTTTTGTAAACAAGTATATCTTTTTAACAAAGATAAAGATAAAGATGTCCTTTAATAGTCCCACAATGGGGAAATTTGCAGTGCTACAGCAGCAAAGACATAGATCACACAGAGGCGGCGGCGTAATGCAGCCGTTAATGTATAACATTAGCAGCAAATATACACAGTATATATGTATATACACAAATCCCCCTGTATATACACACACTTACATCCCACAACATATTCAAGTGTAAGGAAACACTCCTAATGCCTGTCCATGGTACAGAGGGGAAATAAATAAAAACGCTGCAATGATAAAATTAAATCCTGAATGATAAAAATACTGCAATGATAAAAGTAGTGTAAATTGTAAGAGTACTAAAATTATATAAAAATACCGTAATGACAGAAAATACTGCGATGATAAAAGTACTGCAAAAATAGAAAATACTGCAATGTCCAGTCTCTTTTTGTCCCGGCCCGAGATGCCTCCTGCCCAGGAGAGCACTCCATAGGAAATGACCAGTGTAACCACAGAGTCATAAAAGTTCCTGAGTAGTGTCCCCCGAACGCCAAAGGACCTCAGCTTCTGAGTAGGAAGAGTCTGCTCTGACCCTTCCTATAGAGAGCGTCTGTGTTGTCGCTCCAGTCCAGTTTATTGTTCAGATGAACACCCAGGTACTTGTAAGTTGAGAACCTCTCAACGTCTGTTCTCTGGATATTAACTGGTGCAGGTGGAGAGTGCTGACGCTTGCAGAGGTCCACCACCAGCTCTTTGGATTTCCCAACGTTGATTTGGAGGTGGTTCTGCTGGCACCAGTCCACAAAACCCTGCGTAACCCCTCTGCACTCCCGATCGTCTCTGTCAGTGATGAGACCGACAATCGCAGAGTCATCAGAGAACTCCTGCAGGTGACAGGTGGAGGAATTGTATTTGTAGTCCGAGGTGTAGAGGGTGAACAGGAAAGGGAGCCAGAACAGTTCCCTGCAGCGCTCCTGTGCTGCAGAGGGGCACGTCAGACACACAGTCCTGTGTTCTCACGTACTGTGGCCGGTTTGTGAGGTAGTCGTGGATCCATGTGATGAGGTGGGTGGGCCACTCCCGCCTGCTCCAGCTTGTCTCCCAATAAGATGGGCTGGATAGTGTTGAAAGCACTGGAGAAATCAAAGAACATGATCCTCACCGTGCTCCCCGGCTTCTCCAGGTGAGAGAGTGAAGTGTGGAGCAGGTAGATGATGGCCTCATCCACACTGATGTCAGGCTGGTATGCAAACGGGAGTGGGTCCATCGAAGAGCTCACCAGGGGGCGCAGATGGACGAGGACCAGTCTCTCCATGGTCATCATCAGATAAGATGTCAGCGCCACTGGTCTGAAGTTGTTGAGCTCCTTTGGATGGGGGTCTTCGGAACCGGAACCAGGCAGGATGTTTTCCACAGCTGGAGGACTCTGCCCAGCTTCAGGCTCAGGTTGAACATGTGCTGGATGATTCCACAAAGTTGGTCTGCGCAGGATTTGAGGAGCTGGGAGCTAATCCCTTCTGGACCCACTGCGTCCCTCGCCTTCATCTTCCTCAGCTGGTTCTTTACCTGAGATGTTGGCATAGAAGAGGTCCAACATTTTATTGTCTCTGGTGTGACAGGTTACATATTGTGTGAATGAAGGCAGAGAGGAGGATGGAGAAACACGATTGAAGTCACCAGAGATAAAGAATAAGGCATTTGGGTGCTGTGTTTGTAGCCTGCTCACAGCTGCAGTCAGTATGTCACAGGCTGTCTCACTGTTAGCAGAGGGTTGCACGTACGCCGCCACCGTGATCACATGATTGAACTGTTGCGGTAAATAGTACGGACGGATGATAACAGCTATCAGCTCAATGTCCCGACTGCAAAGTTGATCCTTAACAATGATGTGCCCTGGGTTACACCATCTATCATTAACAAACACAGTCAGCCCTCCTCCTTTCTTCTTACCGCTCTCCAGTGTCCTGTCCGCACGTAGGATTTGGAAGCCGTCCAATTCCACGACGGCGGCCGGCGTTAGCTCGGTTAGCCATGACTCCGTGAACATCAGCAAGCAAGCCTCCCGGAAGTTCCTCTCGTGCTGGGTTAGCGCTGTTAGCTCGTCCATTTTGTGGCAAAGGGATCTAACATTCCCCATAATAATGGACGGGAGGACGGGGTGCTATCGTCTCTTCCTTGCCTGGCGTTTAGCCCCCGCACGACATCCCCGTCTCTTCCTCCTCAGCTCGCGGGGGATATCGGGTCTCGCTCCGGGAGCCGGCACGGGGTTAGCACGGAGTGCTAACAGCTGATCTCTTGTGTAGACGATCGATCCGTAGCTCCGAGTTTCGTGTCCGGACACGATCGCGCAAAAAACGGCCCCCAACAGCAGTAAAAGCACCGCATGTTGGATGTCCATTGCTGCAATGAGGTAAAATAAAATTAAACAGGGTAAAGGGGAAAACCCACACAAAAAAGGCTCAATAGTGAACCAAGCTGCTGTAAACAGGCAGCCACTCGCGCGGCGCCGGAAGCGGAAGTGACACTTTATTATTGCAACATTTCTTCAGTGTCTTTAACACTATTTTAGTGCAACATGTCAGTAACATACCCATTCTGCTCTGTTCATAAACAGTGACTATTTCTTAGTAACATTGCTGTAAAGTGCAAATCTACTGCAAAGACCTCTACCTGCACATTTAAAGGGAAAAAAATGAAAAGTAAAAAATAAATATTAAATCCAAGAAAGTTAATGTTAATATTTTTCATAAAGTTATATTAGAAGCATTATCCGTCACAATGTGTCAATCTACCACTCGTCCACTGCTCTCTTAAGTACTTCTGCGATGTGCGCACCAGTGTGGGTTTCACGCATTTCACGGGTATGGAGCACGCATGATTTGAGTTCCCAATCACTGATTTATTTATTTAATTTCATATTTATTTGTATTTAATCTTTAATTGATTTAATTGATATATTTAAATAATGCACTGAAGAGTGGAGCTCTCTAATGTCATTGTACACCGAGTACAATGAAAATAAAGCACATTCTGATTCTGATGAAATGCGTGGTGATGGTGATAAAAGACAGTGTGACATTTGGAATTGTTTTCTCAGTAAAATGTTTTCGACTGGGTATTGTACCGTAGGCTCTAGAGTGCGCATCATGTAGAGAAAACCATAATTCTCAACTACGCTATACGGGCAAAGATTTTTGCAAATATTCACAGAGATGCTGTGTGCAATAGATGTTGCCCTGGCAGAATTAAAAAAGTGTTGCTTTCAGGAGAGAACCCACACTGGTCTGGCCAAGAGGCAAGTTGACAAGGGCGGCTATTTGGCTTGCGACGAGCGCTGGGTTATGTAGCAGAAAGTGGCTGTACATATTCGTCGTGTTTCCAGTGTACCTTACTTTTGTGAGACAGATCTTTGCAGAGCAAAGTCCTTTGCCAGCTTAGTTTCATCCGCACTACTGTGAAATCCGAAATGCAGCCATATCGTGATATTGTCACACTCCTAATACGTTCAGGCTTACACTGCCTACAACAGCACACGAGTGCCCCCTATTGGTGCAACTGATAACATATTGTTACGTCCTCTCTTTTTTGAAAGCTTCTCCTTTAAATTGGATTTGGTGCTTAACAAACATTGACACACAAAAAAAACATTACAATGTGAACAATGCTGACATTTTTTTTTGTCAGTGAACCAATGCATTTTCAACATCACAAACTAAATAATGCTTCTCTATCAATAAAGAATAATCTCTTTTTTTTTTTTTAACAATTACAACTCCCCTCAAAAATCACAAAAGTGTGTGGCTTGTGAACAACTCTACCACTCCTAGTTGTCATTGGCCTATCACTATCGGATGGGGTGGCTGGTTGAGGTGGTATTGGATTTGTTTGGGTGTTCGGTGGATCCTCAATCTCAATGTCTATTGGTCCCACATGTGAGTCTCCATGAGCACGCCTGAGGGTCTACGGCTCATCTCAGAACAGTACCTGAATCCAATTCAATCTCATAGGATCTGCAAAAGTGTTTTTCACTTTGCCCAAACTCCATTTAGTGTGGGGGTGAAAAGGTTGTACCCTAACACAATCGCCTTGTTTTAACGAATCGAGACCTCTAGCAGAACGCTTGTAATAAGTACACTGGCGAAGTTGATTTTTTAGCAGTACCGGCCAAGTTTTAATCACTTTGGGCTGAAGAAGGCTATATCGGCTTGACAGGGAGCAGTGTCCTTGTTCGGCGGCTCAGCAATCTTTGCGCCGGGCTTGAGTCTGGTCCTTGTGACGGTGTGTTGCGGTGATCCAATAACGCAAGATATGGGTCTTGCCCAGCCGCTTTTGCCTTTTGTAAAAGTCTTTTTGCTGTCATGTCGACAGACTTCGCTTTGCCGTTACTGGGCAATTATCTGAGATTACAGAGCTGTCATACCTAGCATAATGGGCTTTCAGTTTCTTTATCACTGAGGTAGATTTAGTGTCAGGAAAAAAGTCTATGTCCCATAGTCCACTATCACATGGAAGTTTTTGTCATCAAACTGAAAAATGTCGATGCCCACCTTTGCCCATGGTCTGATTGGCAAATCATGTGGATTGAGTGTTTCCTTTCGTTGTCTGCCATCCACTGACCTGCAGATGTCACAACGAGTGTTATGTGCTTTAATGTGGTCATTCATGCCAATCCAGAAAACACATTCTCTGGCTCTCCTCAGACATCCAACTCCTAGATGTGATGAATGCAGGCGGCAGGTGATGTCCTTCTGGAGAGAGGTCGGGATAACAGATCGTTCACGTTTAAAAACAATGCCATCTTGGTGACTCAGTTCACCTTGAAACGAATAGTACGGCCTGATCTCCAGTGATATGGCTCTTTTGTCTGAGGGCCATATCTGATGCATCTTCTTAGAGTTTGTAGCGTTTTATCCTCTTTTGTAGCTACTCTAATCTTACTCAGGCTGTCATTGGAGATAGGTAGGTGCTGTGCCATGTTAACAGTCTATGTCAGCCTCAACAGAGCTCTGGTATGAGCATTCTGGGAGACATGCTCTGCTTAATGAGTCTGCCAGTAACATGTCTTTGCCTGGAACGTACACTACAGTCTAATCATATTTCTGAATGCGCAGAATCATTCTTTGGAGCGCTCAACAGAGGTTTCCTAACAATTGCCTCGAGCGGCTTATGATCAGATTGTACAGAGACCTTATGCCCATATGTGAACTGATGAAATTTCTCTACACTGAAAATCATAGCTAAAAACTCTCTTGATCTGAGCATAGCCACCTTCCATCTGTGTGAATGCTCTACTTGCAAAAGCAATGGGCTTGCCTTTCTGCATGAGTGCTGTCCCCAAACATCTCTGATGCATCGCACCGCACCACCAAATCTTCCTCAGGGCAGGGCTCAATATGCAATGATCATTTTAAGTTTCACAAAAGCCTTTTCATGTTGCTATGTCCAGTCCCATTCAACTCTGACTCAACGCGGTCAGCCTTTATTTGCAACAAGCAGCTCCTCAAATCAACAACTATCATACATTCAGGCTTACACTGCCTACAGCAGCACATGAGCACTGATAACAACAACATATCATATTGTTACAACTGAAACAGCTGAGATCCAGACAGAGTGAGCTGAAAAAACAGCAGAGTTGCAGATGGAGATAGACGGTGTTTATAATGCAGATGAGATTGACAAATTCATGCCCTTAGATGGTACATCTCCGTGAATGACGACTCGAAGATGCAGCCATCGAACACAGCCATGAGAAAATGACATAAAAAAATTATCTAATTGACAATAAACACCTCATCGTATAAATATAAATTGTAATAAAAACATCATAGTATAAATTCAGCAGGTATATTATTGAGAGGCCTAACATTTATTATTCAACATCATTGGATACAATGGATTTTCTGTGTGAAATTGTATTGATGAACATGAATTTAAATCAGTTAAAATCTTATTTTCGACATCACACATGAAGAGTGTGTATATTATTTGATATTCATTTTCTTGGGATATAACGATTCATCTAAAATTGATTAAAACAGTCGTGTCCTTTATTTATATAATTATTTGTCGTCGTTTTTCTCTTGAAAATGCCTCGTCTCCTGCAGGAGAAAAAAGGATTGGTGCCCAAGAAGAGTGAACTATTTTTACAAAGTACAGTATTTATTTTAGCATTTATATGTAGCTTAGAATTTGTGCTATTCAGCATAGTTTATATTTTTTGGTTCCATTTGAAAATGCACGAAACATTTACATCCCCAAAAAATGAAAGCCACAGCATCCTTCAATTTCAATTACTCCATCATTTAATTAAACATTTCAGTAATGCTGGTACAAGCTACACAGTTTAATATAAGCTGAATTCACTATCTTCTTAATTGTCTTTTTTTTATATACACCTTAAAGAATTCTGCTGTAAGCTACCGATGGTCATATAAGATCGTTTACATATGATCTGATTAATCGACTAATTGCAACTACTGTTGGTCTGTAGTCGACAAGCAACAAATTTGTTTGTAGTAGCCCTACTTGACACGCTTGTGCCAAACATAATAGCGGATTGTGTTTGTGGATGGCTGCAGCACCACACACAGCCCACAGAGACAAGGCAGCAATTAGAAAAAAAAAACTGAATCAAGGCTTGAGTGAAACGTTACATCCCTAATATTTACAGCAGCTCTATTAAAATAATTTCAGGAGAACAACGTAATGAGGTATGTTGATGATGTTGCAGTTGACATCGGGTATGGTTTACAATATTGCTGCAGCTGGACTGATTTTCTCAGAAAATGTATAACTACAAAAGAAAATGAGAATAGTTGGTTGGAAAAGTCTTGTATGATCACAAGTGTGTATTGAAAATACCTCACTGTGAATAACCAACACTGGAAAAAAAATGTAGAATTATTCGACTTTATTTTTGTGGTTGTACGAAATAAAACAAAAATCTAAATAAATGCAGGAAATGCATATTAACTGTTTGTTTTGGGGTTTTTTATTGGCCAACTGGTACACATTACTTTAAATGAAAAATAAAAGTACAAAATAATTTGTATAAACATGCCAAATGGCTTGCTTTGCATGACTTGAACAATGTCACAAAGAACATGAGAAAAGGGTTACCTCTGGCAAAATCTTTTTCAGCAAATAGATTGTGCCAAGATGCTGCAATGCCATGTGCAAAGGCCTAGATCTGTGTAAAGGTCTCTTTAAACTGTATATATATATATATCCTCTTGACTACCAGTGAAAAAAATGTTCTCCAATCACATTTATTTTGAAATTCCCCAATCTATGTGAAGTAATTGGAATACTTCAAAAGAAATTTTAGATTTTTTTTACTTTAGTTTTGAAGCTATGATGTGTCTTCTACAGTGGACATTGAAACTCAATACAGGGGAAAACGGAACTTCATTGTGAAACAGTTAGTCCAACAAAAACATCAAAAAGTCTGCTTGACAAAGTGTTCAACATAAATATTGCAGTCCATCATCTCTTTTCTTTTGTTTCACTTTTGCTTCTATTATGCTTATTTGATATGATACTTCAAAAAGCAATTCCCTTTCTTGGAAACACAAAGGAAAATCTTGCACTTGGAGCACATAAATGTTTCACTGTTGCAGCCAGATTGGCGACACCTTGATGCATGTGTTTCATCCACCATCTCTGGAAGATGCACAGCATCATAGTGTCTCAGAGCTGCATTTGACTGTGGTTTCCATTTTTGACGTGGGGAAGTGAAGTCATCTTCGCTATCACTTGCTGCATGTCCTGCACGGCCTACTTGGGCTCGAGCAATTAACTCTGCACCAAGGAGCAATTTGAGGATCATCAAGGATCTTCTGGGGTTTCTTCCCCAGACACTGGCAGTCACTCTTAAACTGAAGCCATGAGTTGGTGATTGCCAGGTCAAAAAAGTGGAAAACTGCACGCACTGTCCCTTTTCTAGTTTTCCAACCATTTTATGACAGCAAGTTCAGGTGTGCGTTGTCTGACCACTATCTCTGATGACCCTCTTTCTTTCCATTTGAAGATCTTATCACCTATGATCTTGCAGTTGTTTGGAACCCTGTTATTCATGAGGGTTCCAGTCGCTGTCAGTCCTTTTGTCATCAGGGTGTCAAGGAGGCTGATTGTCGTAAAGTACCAGTCAAAGAACAGGTGTGTGCCTTGGGGATCAGACTCTGTCAATTGAAGAACAGTTTGTTCCCTGAAGCCCGATCCTCCTGTAGCTGTGAAAGTTGTCTTGCCTTGGGTAGACCACAAAATCCAAAACTAGACCAGTTGGTGCAGCCGCCAAGACAAATGCCTTCAGTCCAGTTGGGTTTGGTTTGCCCGGTACATACTGGTGCACTGGTTATCGACCAGTCAAAGGAACTACTTGCTCATCAATGCACAATTTTCCTGTTCTTGGCAGACTCAGACATCCTTGCCTTACTTTGCTCAAGAGGGACCTAATTCCACACAAGAGATCACTTGTTTTTTCTTCATCTAAAACATCAAAGTCGTTGACGAGCTTGATGGAGTTTCTCAATTTGTAAAACCAATTTCTGGTCATGGTTTCCGCCACAATTTTCACTCTCGTACTTGAGGCTCAATACATTTGAATGTTTGGCTATCCTAGACAGCCCATGTAAATAGAATTTCCCAAAAATCTGCAGTACAATTTCCTCTGCTTCTGGGAATGACCCTTTCTTGTCAGTTGGAAAAAAAGAGCAAAATGGACGAAATAACTTCAAATGTCCACTACAAAGGACATGTTTTAAACACTTCAATACTAGGCTCAAATACATTTAAAATAACTCAAACAACACTTTAACATGTTCATAAGAGTCTTGATTTTCCAAGATGGCGGCGCGCATAGACGCAGCGGCTAACAGCTCTCCCTCCCTGTGCTCCTTATTGCTTTTTATTAGTGTTTGCTTGCTCTTATTGGCACCAACTGAGGCACAGCATCGATATACCCGCCAGGACATCGTGGACATTGGATATCGATGCGAAATAACCATCACAGAGGAATTTTGCTATGATCGCAAAATTCCGGACAAACTGGCGAGGCCGCCCAGCTCACCGTGGCTTGTCATCGGGACCGGGAGGCGACGCAGAGAGAGGAAGCAGAAGCGGGGCTGCAGGTCCGCTGTCTTGCTACGGCGGCCCCACAGGCAACCACTGCCGAGTCTCTACCTCACCAACGCCAGATCCGCGGTCCACAAAATCGACGAGCTGGGATTACAAATCCTGGGAAACCGCTATGTGCGAGACAGCAGTGTGATCGTCGTCACGGAATCCTGGCTGCACGCCGACGTCCCCGACGCTAGCATCCAGCTGACTGGGCGCTCGCTACATCGCGCGGATCGGACGAGGGCCACCGGTAAGAGAAGGGGCGGGGGGCTCTGTGTTTACGTGCATGAGAACTGGTGCGGTGATAGCACGATCGTCGAGAAGCACTCTTTCCCCGACATCGAGTTCATGTCCGTTAAATGCCGGCCTTATTTTCTCCCGAGGGAGCTAACGGTAGTGATCGTCACAGCTGTTTACATCCCTCCCGACGCTAGCACTAGCACGGCGCTCTCGCTGCTCGCGTGCGTCATCAATAAACATCAGCGGGCCCACCTTGATGGCGTTCACATAGTAGCGGGAGACTTTAATAAGGCCAATTTAAAGACTGTACTCCCAGAGTTTCACCAGCATGTCAAGTGCCCAACGAGGGGAGACAACACTCTCGACCATGTGTACTCGAACATCAAGTACGCATACAGGACCCTCCCACTCGCCCCCCTCGGCCAGTCAGACCACCTGTCCTTGCAGCTCGCACCTGCGTACACCCCCAGGCCCACCACAAAGACTGTGAAAACCTGGCGTGATGACGCCATGAATGAATTACAGGACTGCTTTCAAGACACCAACTGGGACCTCTTTGATCATCAGGACCTTGATGTCTACACGCACTGTGTACTGGACTACATCAAGTTCTGCATGGAAACTGTGTCCCTACACAGGACCATACGGACCTTCCCAAATGCGAAGCCCTGGATGTCCAGCAGGGTCCGCTCTCTCCTCAAGGCCCGTGACGCTGCCTTCAGGTCGGGCGACAAAGCCCAGTACAGGGTGGCTCGTGGTGACCTGAGCAAAGGCATCAAGCTAGCCAAGGCAATCTACAAGGGTAGGCTGGAGGCCCACCTTGCCAGCAACAGACCACGGGAGGTGTGGCAGGGTCTACGGAGCATCACCAACTTCCGTGGCAGCAGCACGACCTCTGTAGACCTGAGTGCATCGCTGGCAGAGGAGCTTCACTGCTTCTTCGCTCGCTTTGACTCGCCCCAACCGTCACACCCCTGCACTTTATGCTCCAACTCCCCCCCACTCACCGTAGAGGAACACGATGTGAGGCGCGCGCTCCTGGCTGTTAACCCCAGGAAAGCTACTGGACCCGACGGAATACCAGGCAAGGTCCTCAGAGCATGTGCCCACCAACTGTCACAGGTTTTCTGCAGGATCTTCAACCGCTCCCTGGCTCAAGCAGTCATCCCCTCCTGCTTGAAAACTTCCACCATTATTCCTGTCCCCAAAAAGTCACCCGCCGTCCACCTGAATGACTACCGTCCTGTTGCTCTCACACCAGTCATCATGAAGTGCTTCGAGAGGCTGGTTCTCCAGCACATCAGGGACTGCCTTCCTCCCACTCTGGACCCCTACCAGTTTGCATACCGGGCTAACAGATCCACTGAGGACGCCATCGACACTGCTCTGCATGTTGTGCTGGGCCACCTGGAAAAACAGCAGAGCTATGCAAGGATGCTCTTTGTGGACTACAGCTCGGCATTCAACACGATCATCCCAGACATCCTCGTCGCCAAACTGGACATTCTCGGCCTCCCTGCCCTCACACGCATCTGGATTAAGGACTTTCTGACCAACAGACCCCAGACTGTGTTGCTCGGCCCCTACACGTCCTCCACCCGCACGCTGAGCACCGGTTCCCCTCAAGGATGCGTGCTGAGCCCTCTCCTATACGCCCTCTACACCTACGACTGCAGCCCAGCCCACGGCAACAACACCATCGTCAAGTTTGCTGACGACACGACAGTGGTCGGTCTGATCTCGGAAGGTGACGAGACAGCCTACAGAGAGGAGGTAAAGAGGCTGACGGCTTGGTGCGAGGACAACAGACTGCAACTCAACATTGCAAAAACAAAGGAGATCGTCGTCGACTTCAGGAGGAACAAGACGCCCCCCCTCTGCATCGAAGGCGTGTGTGTGGAGAGGGTCCACACGTTCAAGTTCCTGGGAGTACAGATCTCCGATGACCTTTCTTGGACTCACAACACCACAGCAGTGGTAAAGAAGGTCCACCAGCGTCTGCACTTCCTGAGAGTCCTCAGGAAATTCAACCTGGACAGGAAGCTGCTGCTGGCCTTCTACCACTCGTCCATCGAGAGCCTGTTGACGTACTGTGTCTCCACCTGGTACAGCGGCTGCACTGAGGCGGACAGAGTGAGGCTCCAGAGAACAGTCGAAACAGCGCAAAGGATTATTGGCTGCCCTCTCCCCTCACTGTCGGACATCTACACCGCCCGGTGCCTCAGCAGGGCTCTCAACATCGTCAAAGACAATACCCACCCAAACTCCCACCTGTTCGACCTGATGCCCCCTGGCAGGCGCTACAGATGCATCAAATCGAGGACCAATAGACTGAGAAACAGTTTCTTCCGAGAGCCATCTCTATTCTGAACTCTCACACACACACACACGAGACCACCCTTACCTTGCAGAACAGCATTATGGTCAACTCACTCAGGAGGGAAGGTGACTGGTACTTAATAGAGTTGCTGAGCAGTCCAGTTCCCAGGGAGCGGAGGAATTTACGCTGGACTGTGGCACTGCTGTATAGTTCGTCAGTCTCCTCATTTGCTATTTTCCACAGCAGTGTTTCTCTATAAGTTCAATGGCATGGAAAACAAAATTGAGAGCAGTTTCTTTAGGTTCTTGGGAGATGTTGAGGGGCTGATGATAGAGCTCGGTGGCACTATCCACTTTGTAGTGTCCCTTTCATATGGTGAGCAGTTTACTAAGTGTCAGTCCACATTTTATCTCGAGCATGTCTCTTACGGGCAATCCTGGGGTAATTGTTCAGATTATTGCTTCAGCTATCTCTGTCTCTGAGTGTTCCTTTTAAAGCATAATGTAATCATGGCAGTCATGATCTAAACACAGAGCAAAGGGTAGACTGATAGGAGCCACCAGCATGACTTTTGTTGTCCCGGCATGAAAGTCCATTGTTTCAGAGGTGTCTCGTTCACACCTCCTTTGTTGCAGCCTTGATCCAGTCTTCCTGCATTCATCTCCTGAGGGTCTTGTCATTAGCATGGTCCAAACTTCGGTTACACTTCAAGGATTTCATACATTTTGACGATTAAAGGAATATAAGAGTTTGAACTTAACATAGTTCATTAGATGTTGCTGCATCCAGTGTATGAAAGTGTGAGACTGTTAAGTGCTGAGCGTGTGACTGGTGGAGCGGAACGGTGTGTGGGGTGCAGGAATGTGCAAGAATGGAATGTTTTAGAAGCAGACGGTGCTGAGCGAGACGAGATGACTCGGGAGGGGGGGCAGTGGATGAAGGAGCAGCCATCAAAAGATCACACGCAGGAGGAGCCACGGGATTCGGCGGGGGAAGAAAGACCAATAAGAGCAAGCTAAAGTTAACTGCAGGATACACATAGCCAATAGAATCATGCCAGGATGCCTTTGTCTTTGTGTCATTTACATATTCTATAGTATGAATCACTACTGGGCAACTCGGAAAAGTTCTGTTCTGTTGGTGGCAAGAGAGGTGTAGAGTTGTATTGAGAGGGACCCGAGACCCAGGCGCATATGTAGTAAATCTGTGTATTGGGAATAAATCCACTCGTGCGTGAAAATGCCGGCTTCCTGATACCTTTCTATTGCAGAACGAGCGCGCATATTGTTGGATGAGTGAGAGTTGGGAAAAGTCACAAATTGGAGTCAGATTACTAATTTGAGATTACATTGGTTTAAAATTAAATTCTAACATTGATTTAAAGCTAAATTCCAACACTTTTCACTCCCACTTTCGATCTGACGTAACAGACTCCTTTTGCACATGCTCCCCAATTTGTCCCCAAATCCTAAACTCCCTCCTCAATGTTACCTCTTGCAGAGTTCGGGTTGGCTCTGGGTGGGCTTTCGGTGGAAAAATCTGTCATTTTGACAGGATTGGCTCATGGAGGGGTGTCTCTATACTCTTTTTTTGGCACAGGTTCATTGGATGGAAGTCTCTCTTCTGATGGGCACTCTCCTTCACTAAAGCTCTGGATGTACGTGACCAAATCTCCAAAGAACTGTTCCGCTGAATCCTCTTCCTCACTTTTCTCAATATCATCGAAAACACCGTCTGCCAGCTTGATGAGTGCCCTTTTTGTTCGGCTTTGAGTCTCTACTGTCCAGGCCTGTAGACATCCACAAGAGGCACTCTCTCCAACTGCCACAATGTTCCACTCACGTTATCGTGCATTTGCTGTGTCGCGTCCATTTGTATTGTTTGTTTTGAAGGTACGTCTCACGGGTAGGATGGTGGTTGGTGATGGTGTTGATGATTCACTAGCGCCACCTCCTGGCTGGCTCGCCAAAATGGTCCACAAATAAGAATGATGGGCCAACTCATCAGCCGTGCGACAAATGTAATTTTTTTAATCAGCAGCACCTTCTACCTGTCAGGGCACAATTGTGATATTCAGACAATGTGCCCTGTGCACAGCTTCTCTTGCATCATTGCAAACTGACTGTTTGTTAGAATAATATTTGGAGGTTATTATACATTTGCCATGACGCAACTTTATTTCAATACATGGTGCACATATCATGTTGAAAAGAAGGGCGGTGGCACTTCTTCAGAAATGAGGATGAAGTAAACAACATCGTGATGAGTCCTGATAAAGAAGTTGGCCTCAAAGTCTGAAGCAAGCAACATCGTGCTAGGTCCTGATAAGAGATGCTGACGTCAAAGTCAGCTGCGACCCACGACGACGACACACCAATGATGAACCGGACCAAACCAGCTTTTGAGAAGACGAACTGTACCACCCTTTAATGTAATCTGATTTCTCGAAGTGTAATCTGATTCCTCGATGTTATAAAAGGGAATGCATGAAAAACATCGAGGAACAGAAGGAAGATGAAGTTGCCAAATAAACTTTGTTAACCTTTCTGTCTCCACTTGAGCTGGGTGTCTCTCCTTTTAGCTTACGAACACTATATGTCAAATTGGCGAACCTGACATAAAATTGGTCCTTCAGAGCCGTGAACCCAACATACTGGAGGCGTCCAGGGGCGAAGCCGACGACCGGGGACAATCGTGGCCACGACAAGATAAGGATTCTTTCTTTTTTTGGACCTGGTCCTCGACTTTGCTACTGGATGCTGAAAGTTGAAGGGAGGCTGCGGAGAGAGACGTTCAGCTCATCTTGGGTGAGTGTGTGAAGTCCGAATGTGATGAATGAGTGTGATAAATGTGGGCATTTGAAGGGGTACGTAGTTAAATTCTGCATTAACAGGAGGGCGGACTCCTCTGCAAATAAGTAGTTAAATTCCGTGGGGATATTGTGGGGACTAGACAGAGTAAGTCTTTAAAACTGTGTAAAACCGTAAGGATACTAGTCAATGTTACGTGAAGAGACAGAGATAGTCTATAAAACTGATAGAGGATAACAGGGGTGTATCCTCCACGCGCGTTTGAAGAGGGAAAAAAAAGGGAAGAGAAATATGGGAAAGAGAAAACGGGAAAAAAGTAAGAAGGGGGAAAAATAGTGTGAATGTAAAAGGGTGCATGGACGCTTGCAACCTCATTTTGGAACAGGAAATTTAACTGACAACTGTCTGGGAAGCAGAAGCTTGGGAATTACCTAAAACAGAGTAATTGTCAGCCTGTTCAGGGATTGGAGAACAGTTTAGGGAAACATGGGGAAATCAAACAGTAAAAAAGCTAGCAAAAAGGATCCGAAACAACAATTGACGTGTAAGGACTGGAAATTTATAGAAATAATAATAATATTGCCTTTATTAGTCCCACAATGGGGAAATTCGAGATTCGAACCCAGGCCTCCTGGGGAGACTGGGTCCTGAACGCGGCGCCTTAGACCACTCGGCCATCCTGGCAGCCAATGTCCGGAAAAAGTAAAACATTTAAACTCATGGATAACAAAATATAAATTCGCTGGTCAGCTTAGTACACAAAAAATAGTCGACTTACAAAATAAAACGAAGAGAGGAGAGAGAGAAAAAAAAAAAAAAAAAAGAGGTGAAGAAGCAGCTACCAAGCCATTCATAGGTGTGGCTGTGTGTGCGCTGATAGATAACGTTCTGCGAGGCAACATCCTTGCAGACATGTAACAACAAAGTCTTATGCAAGAGAAAATTTATGGCTAGAAAAAGGAGCTACTTTGAACTAATGGCATATATGTCAGTTCAGAGAAAAAAACAAAAAAAAAAAACAATTCTTCCAAAAAATATTTTTCGCAATATTGACACATGTTGACACACATGTCAAACAGGAGGGATGGTATGGTAAGACAGATAAACCAATTTTATACAACATATGGGTTTAATTTTTTCTCAAAAGATTTTTTGAAGAGCCTGTATGATCTGTGCTCGACACAATTGTCAGGGAAACATAAGCCCAAAACGAGGACAGTTTCCCCAAGCAACATACACCTTGTGCATTGTAAAAAGTCATCTCAACCCTACCCTATTAGGGGTCTCTCGGTTGACATGATTTTCGCGTGGATAAAAAATTGAGATTTTGTGTTGTGTAGTTTTGGTTGCACTAAAAGCTGTGTTTCATGCATGTGTCCGAGACCATTACTATGAGTAATTCCAACAGCTCTTCCATCAACATGCCTTTTAGAAGTAATGATGAAATTAACACCTAATGCGGACTGCATTGCTTGGAATGATGTGTACGCTGCGATTAAGGCAACGAAAGATAAGCCTATCTTTTCTACCGATGTGGCAGTGGCTAACTTTACTTGTGTTAATCTCACAGGAACACAAGTGGTGTAAGACAACTGTACTCCAAGCAGGTACACTACTGCCACGCAGCGATGTGTGGTGGTGGTGCGGGGTACTAAATTATTTGATTCATTAAAGGACGCAGTTGGAACTTGTGCATTGGTGTCACTTCTCTTACCAGTGTCTATTTTTCCATCCACAGCAAGGGATATTCGGAAGGCAGTTGAAGCCGACGAATAACCCTATTATTACGCCAGGAAAAGACGAAGTGCTTCCTGGAGGGATGGTGATATGACTTATTTGGATGCATTTGGCCAACCAAGGGGCGTACCAGATGAGTATAAGTTGGTAAATCAAATCGCAGCGGGGTTCGAGTCCATTCTTCTTTGGATTACACCGAATAAGAGTGTGGATCGAATAAATTACATACACTATAACGTGCAAAGATTGGGGAACTTCATTGAAGAAGGATTTATAGCTATTAAAGAACAATTGGTCCTTCGTCGTCCTTCCATCTGGGGTGACGTAAAATTGGTCCAAAAGAACAATTGGCAGCAACATCACTCATGGCATTTCAAAACCGCATCGCGGTGGACATGCTGTTGGCAGAGAGAGGAGGGGTTTGCGCCATGATTGGGGATCAATGTGTACTTTCATTCCTAACAACACTTCTCCGGAAGGGTCCCTCACAAGAGCCATTGCAGGCTTGCGCACCCTGAAGCATAAGCTGAAGGAACACTCAGGTGTGACTACCTCTGCATGGGATGAGTGGTGGAACAAAACGTTTGGTAAATATAAAAATATGGTATTTTCTGTAATGATTTCTATAACAATGTTCACCTCAATCCTTGTACTGTGTGGATGTTGTTGTATTCCCTGCATTCGCGTTTTGCTTTTCCGATTTATCTCAACAGCTCTCGCTCCAACAAATTCCAAACGACAGGAAATATATCCTTTGATTAATTACAGAGGTACTGGTGATGGAGGAGACACTGATGACCAAGTTGATGATGATGACTGAATTTACTTGGGAGATCCTATTCGTTAATCCAAAACGCTCAAATACATTAAAGTTAAACAAAGAAAAATAGAGGGGTTTACATTTGCTATCAAGCTAATGATTTGATGGAATTAAATCTTTGGAAATTCAATTGATGATAATATTTGGGGCAAATGTAGAATAAACAGGGGGGAATGTTAGAATAATATTTGGAGGTTATTATACATTTGCCATGACGCAACTTTATTTCAATACATGGTGCACATATCATGTTGAAAAGAAGGGCGGTGGCACTTCTTCAGAAATGAGGATGAAGTAAACAACATCGTGATGAGTCCTGATAAAGAAGTTGGCCTCAAAGTCTGAAGCAAGCAACATCGTGCTAGGTCCTGATAAGAGATGCTGACGTCAAAGTCAGCTGCGACCCACGACGACACACCAATGATGAACCGGACCAAACCAGCTTTTGAGAAGACGAACTGTACCACCCTTTAATGTAATCTGATTTCTCGAAGTGTAATCTGATTCCTCGATGTTATAAAAGGGAATGCATGAAAAACATCGAGGAACAGAAGGAAGATGAAGTTGCCAAATAAACTTTGTTAACCTTTCTGTCTCCACTTGAGCTGGGTGTCTCTCCTTTTAGCTTACGAACACTATATGTCAAATTGGCGAACCTGACACTGTTCTTCTTCAACGGTAGTCAGCCTCGACTCTAATAACCAAGGTCCTAAGCACCCTCTGCTGGTGAAACTAATACAGTAAGTATCCTCTAGTACGGAATCATATTTGCATTTTCCAATCTTTCCTTAGAACATAATTTCCTTATGTGAAAAACAACTATGGTACATGTGTAAAGTGTGCTGCCACTGCACTCCTCGCGCATGCGCACACACACACGTCACACTCAAGCTAGTCACATTGCTCGCAACACCTGTATGAACGTGCAAATATGTTAACAAAATATAGCTTTTTTTTAGGCATTTTCTTCCACTCACTCACGCTCTAACTTTACCTAACCTCCCTTACCACACAAGACGGCATTGCTCAGCTGATTTTGAAGCCAGCGGCAGGACGCTTTGAAGTCCTCTATGCCCATAGATAGCGCTATTGATCTAGCATTCTCTCTAATTAGCGGTCCAGTTAGCTGGGAGTGTTTAGCGCGACAACAGTTCAAGTTTTGAATCCAATTATGGCAGAGCGGTCAAAGTTTTTTCGTTGTATGGAGCGGGGAACTGCTTGAGTTTGCACTACTGCGGGCTTCGCTATGGCTACCGGGTTATGGATATCGGAATTTCCGTTGTGAGGAATCGATCGTTAATGTAAAACAGTAGTAGAAAATTTAATGCATACGTTTTTTTTTTCCGTTTGACAGAGGTCCACAGGTAGGAATACTTACTGTATTACACGCTGATAAAAAACAGACACTAAACCCTCATGTTATAGGTAGAAAATGACCTTCAGACCAACGACAATAAAATTGTGGGAGGGCAACTATTTCTACGTATGCACTTTCCTCATAGTGTCACATTTGCATGTAAAAATAACAAAAGTACTAATTTCCCATTTCAGTCTCTGTAAATATCCCGACTAGTGCTTTCTGCCCCGCACATCCTAACCGCGA
>NC_142399.1:23357391-23382391 GCF_059441095.1 Idiotropiscis lumnitzeri
CCACCTTCAAACTGATGTTCCAATAATAACCATTTTCTAGCTATTTGTATTTCATCTCGGTTCGTCTTTTCTAACAATAGACCATATCTTGGACGATTGAAATCTGATAAATTCAGACCATTACATTAAAGTTTACCAAATTATTTCGCTTTAGACAGCCCATTCCTTCGTGCTGTTTCGTTCCCACCCACAACTGATGTCTTGTTTCCTTTTGACGTCCTTGGTTTGAAATTAGATTTTGAAAATATTCCCATGTCTTTGACCCAGGATATTGTCTCGAAAAGGCTTTTTCACCATCTGATCATCTGATTTTAGGGGTTACAGATTGTCTTCGTCTTTTTCTTCTTCTTCTACTCTTCTTCTCCTCCTTCTTCTCCGTCTCCTCCTTCTTCTTCTTCTTCGTCTTCTTCTTTGTAAATTACTCATTACTGCCACCTTTTGAAAAATCTTTTTGACCCTATTCTTGAACCTTCGTGAGGAGAGGAGGCTTGGATAATGGGTGGATCCATGTTAAACAAACGTCTTTGTATGAAGTTCTGAGTATTTAAAATTGCTTGTTGTTCTTTCAGCTGATTCAGTAGTTGTTTCCTTGCCTGATTACATCCACATCCATTATAACTGCTTTTCATCACAAGGGTTGCAAGAGTGTTGGAGCCTATAGTAGTCCACCCTGAGCTGGTTGCCAGCCTGTTGCAGGACTCACAAAGACAAACACCCATTCATACTGAGAGTCACACACCAATGGACAATTTTGAGTGTTCATTGAAACGACTAAGCATATTTTTTAAATTTGGGGGTAAACCGGAGCCCTATTAGAGCCCAAGCAGCGACCGCGGTCAGGCCCCTATTGTTTTTGTAGATGTTATTAGGGCCGTGCAGCACCCGCTGTCAGGTCCCTATTATTTTTGTGGAAATAATTAGGACCCATGCAGCGAGGTCCCTATTGTTTTTCAAGAAATTATAATTAGGGCCAGAGCAGCGACTGCTGCAAGGACCCTATTGTTTATTTAGATATTGTTATTATTATTATTATTATTATTATTATTATTAGCAGTAGTAGTAGTAGTAGTAGTAGTAGTAGTAGTAGTAGTAGTATTTGTATTACTATTATTATTATTAGGATTATTAGGTCCCTATTTTTTTCTAGAAATTATCTTCTTCTTCTTTTTCTATTATTATTATTATTATTATTATCATTATTATTATTATCACTCTAAATTGCCCTGAGGTATGAGTGTGAGCGCGGATGGTTGTTTGTCTTTGTGTGCCCTGCGATTGGCTGGCCACCAGTTCAGTGTGTACCCCGTCGACTGCCCGAATAAAAGCTGGGATAGGCTCCAGCACCCCGCGACCCTCGTGAGGAGAAGCGGTGCAGATAATGCATGGATATTATTATTACTATTATTAGGGCCCGAGCAGCAACCGCTCTGAGATCCCTATTGTTTTTGTAGAAATTTTTATTATTATGTCACAATAAGGAATTTGTCATTTTTCGTGAAAAGCTCTGGGCGTGGCTTCGCTAAGCCAACAAAACAATCCTTATTTTGAGGTACTAAATATGAACGAAAACTTATGAATCTTTGCACACACATCAGGCCTGGCAAAAACATCATTATTTTATTAGTTTGTTGTGCAATTTTTGAAAAATGGCTCGCTATCAACCCCTAGAAACTTTTTAAAAAAGCTGCGTCTGTGTTTCACCTAGCTTTTTGAAAATTTCATGGAGTTTGTACAAGGCCAAGACCTAAAAAAAAAGTCTCTTGGTGCCGTAAACTAAATTGCGCTGGTAGCCTGCCATTTTGAATTTACTTCAAACATTGACAAGGCTTTGACAAAAAACAAAAAAATGCTCTAACTTCAACTACACAAATATTCCTCTTGAAGATTCCACACACTATTTCTTGTGAATATTTCACATTTCCAACGTGCCTGGACCCCAACCTTGCCAGGGTTGCGAGAGGCCTTTATAGCTGCTTGCAGCTCTAGTTAGGGCCCGAGCAGCGACCATTGTGAGGTCCCTATTGTTTTTGTAGAAATTATTATTATGATCATTATTATTATTATTATTATTTTTATTATTATTATGGCCCAAGCAGCGACGGCTGCAAGCATGAAATTGTTTTATTCTAACTAGTGAGCTTAGAGGATCAAAGAAAAACAAGCCAACGCCCTAGCTAGGGGTGAGATAATGGGAAAATACTGGACGCTCTGCTGTTAAATCTCGTGAGGGAAAAGTACCGTTCGACAAGGGGACTTTCCACTCACATGTATAAGTCAGTGAAGAAGCTTCTAGAAGGGTGGAATTTTCCACTAGTGACTATGAGTCATGGAAACTTTGAGGAGAAGCTAGGCTATATAAACCTTGCCCAAGAAGCACGAAGGGCTCCTTCTTCGTGCATTTCATGGGGACACTCAGGCTGAGGGTTCTATTTTTGCATTTTTTTCCCCTTTTTCGAGACTTATGCTTTTTCTCGCCTCGGACTTTGATCCCTCGGTGGGATGGATCTTTCCTCGATCAATTGGACATCTCTAAAAAAGCTAAGCTTCGATAAGGTAACAAACTTAAGGAATAACATGAGTCATGCGCATTTAGAAAAAAGAGTCAATTGTCCAGTTATTTCTGGTTCTTCCCAAAATTTACCTTATTGCCGATTCGAACCGCTTTAGGAACTGATCACACTTAGAAAGCTCACCTGAAATTAGAATATCGTTTAAACGCATTTACTCACATTACACCATTTTACGATTATTTCCTCACTGTTTATTTGTTCGCGATGTTTATGCGCTGACTCTGTGATATTTCTGGATTGTCCCTTTTCAGATACCGTGACTGGCGGAATCAAATGTCAATTAACGTATGTCGCATGAGCCCTTGTATTCATATTAAATCTCTTGAATATTCTAATTAGACTCTATCTTTGTCATGCTTATGATTTGATTAATTCGCCCCACTAACCCTTTGTATTGAACGAACGGCCGGTGACATCGGGGCCCATTACTATCGACGATTAAATCAGTTAAAACATTTACTCTGGCTTAAAAACAGGTAAAAAACAAATTCGTATGGTCCTAATCAGGACAGTTAAACTTACTAGGTCAGTAACAAATGCAATACATTCACAGAGGCGAAGCTGCCGTAAAAACCGAGTGGTTGCATCGCCAGCTCTCGATTCTGTGCGGTTACTCATCGGGGGCGCGGCGAGAGACGGAGGACCGTATTGGCTCCGTAAAAATAAGGCAGTTAGCGAACCTAGCCGAGGAAAGGGCGCGGGGGCTACTCCCCCCGCCCACGGACCCGTTGAACAGAGAGCAGGCATATGACTTTATCCTGATTAGTCCTACGGGTAAGCGGAATCTGACAGGCCCTAATAATAATAATAATAATAATAATCATTTCGGCGGCACGGTGGCCGACTGGTTAGCACGATGGCCTCACAGTGAGAGACAGCGTCGGGCGTGGGTTCAATCCCGGCTCCGGCCATCCTGTGTGGAGTGTGCATGTTCTCCCCGTGCTTGCGTGGGTTTCTTCCGGGTACTCCGGTTTCCTCCCACATTCCAAAAACATGCATGGCAGGCCGATTGAACACTCTAAATTGCCCTTAGGTATGAGTGTGAGTGCGGATGGTTGTTCGTCTCTGTGTGCCCTGCAATTGGCTGGCAACCAGTTCAGGGTGTCCCCCGCCTACTGCCCGAAGATAGCTGGAATAGGCTCCAGCACCCCCGCGACCCTAGTGAGGAGAAGCGGTACAGAAGATGGATGGATGGATAATCATTTCTAAATAAACAAGAGGGACCTTGTAGCGGTCGCTTCTCGGATCCCAAGAAAAATAATTTCAAGCAAAAAAGAGGGTCCTCGCAGCTGTCGCTTTTCGGGCCCTAATAATAATAATAATGAAATTAATTTCTACAAAAACAATAGGGACCTCGCAGCGGTCTCTGCTCAGGCACTAATAATAATTTCTAGAAAAACAATAGGGACCTCGCAGCGGTCGCTGCTCGGGCCCTAATGAAAATTATTTCTAGAAAAACGAGAGCAACCTCGTAGCGGCCGCTGCTCGGGCCAAAAAAAAAAAAAAAATTTCTAGAAAAACAAGAGGGACCTCGCAGCAGTTGCTGCTCGGGCCCGCAATAATAATCATTTCTAGAAAGACAATAGGGTCCTCCCAGCAGTCGTCTTGGTCAAACGGGCCGGGATTGATATTTATTTTGCCACTAGGTGGCGGAACAAAGCCATATTGTTGACGCCATTTGCGCCGACGTTAAAATATTAAATTTTTTGCCAGGCCCGATGAGATTGCAAAGTTTGGTGAGTTTTCGTGCATGTTCAGTGGGTCAAAAATGCAATCGAACGCAGAGAACAAAGAAAAATAAATAAATAATAATAATAATAACTAGAGCTGCGAGCAGCTAGAAAAGGCCCTCGCAACCCTGGCAACATTGGGGTACCGGCACGTAGGAAATGTGAAATATTTACGAGAAATAACGTGACGAATCTTCAAGAGGAAGTATGGGTAGTGAAAGTAAGAGCAGCTTTTGTTCGCATAGTCTCGTCAATATTTGAAGTAAATTCAAAATGGCCGACTACCTTTCAATTTAGCACGTGGCTCTTAGAGACTCTTTATTATGACTTGGCTTTGTACATACTTCATCAAAGTTTGAAAAAGTTTGATGAAACAGATCCGTGTTTTTTTTTATTGTTCCTTTTTATTTCTATTGGGCGATAGCGAGCCATTTGTAATAAATTACACGACAAACTAATAAAATTTTGATGATTTTGTCAGGCCTGATGAGCGTGCAAAGTTCCACGAGTTTTCGTTCATATTTAGAAACTCAAATTCAGCGTTGTTTTATTGGTGAACTTCGCGAAGCCACACCCACAGCTTTTCACGGAACATGACGAATTTCGTATCGTGACATCCTGAAGGCCTAAACACTGTTGGAATTTAGCTTTAAATCAATGTTAGAATTTAATTTTAAACCAATGTAAACTCAAATTAGTAATCTGACTCCAATTTGTGACTTTACCCAACTCTCACTCATCCAACAATATGCGCGCTCGTTCTACAATAGAAAGGTATCAGGAAGCCGGCATTTTCACACACGAGTGGATTGTGCTGGTTTAGTTGAGAGGACAAATGATACAATAAAAAATAAGTTAATCAAAACAATGAAAGAGACGGGAAGACCATGGCCTGATTGTATTGATATAGTCAAGGCTTGCTCCTCCACATCAGTGAGCAAGATACATCACATCTCCAAAGGTGGATGTATGTGCACCTGTGGGTGCATTGTGACCCTGAGTGTGAGTTTGAGCCTACCATCCAGTAGATGGGGAGGTCTCCAGCTTCTCCTCACTCCGAGTCCAATCCCTGATAGTGGACACCAATGTGGCAGAGATAGCGTTGTCACTCCACTCGTCTTGGTGTGCCTTTGTTACGGATATATGTTTGCTCACTGGGTCCGGCATCAAGTCCAGAATGCATCCCGGTGGGTCCACCGTACAGAATGAGGTGGGCCCCTGGAAAACAAAATACATCACTTGGACTATGCTCGGGCCACACAAAGCCTCGGTGAAGGGCTCATCTGGTCCTGGGGTTTTACTGTATCTTATGGTCATGTGCAGTTTTTCTGCTGGCATTGTGTCATGCTCCCCCACAAGATACCTTTTTAACAAATCAACGATGTGTTCTGCGGTTCGGGTCACGTCTGCCGAGGGAAATTCCAAGCTCCACCAGTAATATGGCACATCCTCAGCTTCTGTGACCATCACAGGAACACAATCTAGGGGGCAGTGTATCACTTTGAACACTCCTTTATTGGTGGGAACAATGGCTAGCTCCATTTGGAGCATATCCGCTCGTCCCAACAAGTTGTGTGGGCACCTGGCCATCATTAAAACTTGGCTGGTGGAAGCTACCTCCCTCTTTTGGCCCCATTCCAATTTGAACATTTCACTCAAAGGAACTTTCGTTTCCTCTCCACTCGCCCCTGTCATTACTACCACACGCTTTGATTTTGGCACACTGGCTGTCTCCCTAATCACAGATCTTTCCGCCCCTGTGTCTGCGAGGCACATCATAGGTTTATTGTTTACATATACCAAAGTCTCTGGCCGCAGTTTTGAATGCACATTTTCCCTAGACAATTGGACCTCTATCTGATACTGGCCACGGTGTTTATTTAACATCCAACTTTCTCCTCTCCCTTCATCCGCCTGATCTTTTCCTAGTCATGCCTGCCTGTCATCTCTCTCCCTACATTCTCTGGCAAAATGCCCTTGCTTAAAACAAACAAAACAAAGTCCTTTCCTTCTCGCCTCCTCCCGTCTCTCCTCGCTATCACAATCTCTGACCCCCCCCTTCTTACTCTGTTCCTCTGGCTCTCTCGTGGCCCCCTCTCCCTTGCACTCCAATCTCTGCGCCCTTTTGACCCCTGTCTCTTCCAATCTGTGCGTACTATGTAAGTCTCCACGCCCTCCCGCAACTGAACCTCATGCGCTTTCTTTTTCATTTTATCTTTCATCACCTTTTCCGCGTGTACTGCATTATCCATAAACTCATCAATTGAGGCTGTGGGTAGTGTTACCATATTTTGTTCTATCCATGTTTTTATTTGTGGCTTGAGGCCGAATAAAATTGCTTGTTTGAATTGTTGGTTGAAAGGACCATTAGGGTGCCCATCCTCACTGATACCACTATTTGTCTTAAATATCGGGTACAGTTTAGCCCTGTATTCTTGTACTGTTTCCTCCATTGACTGCGTAGTTTGATTAATCTTAGCATAGTTTGGATGTCTTACAAATACACGACGCATATTTGAAAAAATGGAATTTGGATGGCTCAAACTATTAATAACCTCGTCTGTCGGCATGGTGAGATCACTATTCTTCCCGGTGTATAGGTCCCACTGCCCTTTGCACTGGTGCCATTTTAACCCTGTAATTTGCATGAGTGCCTGTTGCATTTCGGGGCCATTTAAATGGTAACTTTGTTGTAAGTCAATTATTCCCTGAATGCACCCTTCTACATCATCAGTGAGTTTTGGAATGTGTTCGAGGACCCTAATCATTTGTTCTTTTGTCCATGGCCTATGAACCAATACATAATGTGGTTGACCATCTTCCCCCGCTTTCGGATTCGCTACTTGGATGAGCGGGAAGGTCTCAGTGGGTTTACTTACCTCGGGTCCCTCTATGAGGATTGGCGCTCCCCCCCATCTCTTTATTCCATGATAACTCGGGCCCTTGACCCCTACGCGTCATTGCGTGCGACCCTGCATTATGTGATGTAGAATTTGGATCGTATCTTGGCGGCGGTATCGTTGGATACATCTGTGTTGTAGTGGGTGTGAATGACACATTATCATCTTGTAATGGTGGTTTCTCTTTTTTCATCCGTGTTTTGCCTACCTCTTGTGTATTTTGCGTCGTATTTAACTGTTGTCCTACGCTCGGCCCCGCGAACAACTGTTCCCTCCTTATTTTTATCACTCGCTTACGTCCTCTCCCTTGTGTTTCATCATCCTCAGCTCGAGCTACGTTGATACCATTCTGACTCACCCCCTCCTTTTTCCGTATCTCCTCATGCCAAACTCTAGCCTGCCGCAACTGTTTCCCTGGTGTATCGCGAGTACGTTGTTTTTGACGGTCGTGAATGGAGAGGTTTCTTAACAACTCCCCCATTTCTCTTACTCCAGCCGAACCTGGATCAAATTGATAGCGCTTTTTCCATTTTCCTAAATACCTGGTACTTCCTGGGAACTTGTGTTCCATCTGCTTTACCATATCGGGTGATTTCGACCTATCAGGTCTGGCTCCCCTCTTTTTGTCCTTTTTTCTCATTGTCTGTTTGTTAGTAGTCACACAGAAATATTTCGAGAGATTCTTTGGAGAAATGCTACGTGCTCGTTCACTTCCCCTGATGTCAAGCTTCTACCTTTTGACCTAGAGTCTCGGGAGGACATCAGCTTGGTGTTTAAACTTCACAGAACGTGAACGATTTTAGATCTCCTTTAAATACTCCCCATGCACACACATTTAATCAACTGTTAGTACGTCAGTCACAGGCCTGGTCGATTCACTGCCTCACTTGTTCGGGACCGAACCGTCCGGGAGTTCCGTTACCCGGACTGCACCGTTAAAACAACTGGTTTCCAATCTGCAGAAGTTACGTTATCTGCAGCAATGTTTTCTTGACTAAACTGATTCCTTAGGTCGCTGGTTCAGATCCGGCTCGAAGGACCACTTGAAATGTCAAGGGAGAATCACCCCAATGTGGAGGAGCGACTCACTCCTCGGCAAGTAGGAATTTGGACACGGACTCCAAACAGCAAGTTTCTGGCCAGGAGAGATGGAACCCCAGTGAACAGGTCTGATCTCTGAACCTCCAATTCTCCCCGGGCCTTTTATTGAGAATCATAAGTCACGTCGACATGTGCCGACACATTACAATTAATACAGAAATCAATACAGACTTACACAATCGTTTCAAAGGTACATGAAATCTCAAGGGCATGTTTATCCTTGGTCTGGCTGGTGTTTGTCCGGTCCACATCCGCCTCCCCTCATGTGTATTTAGAGTGGAGTTTGTTCGGTTGTCCTGACCTAAATGGTCGCCTTAACCTAAGTGGGGTGATGTTTTTGTTAGTTCCTAGATTTGTTAGTTAATGTATGAACCAAGGTTAGTAACAATATTCAATATTATAGTGTTTGTGTGGTGTTAGTTTTTATTCAATGTTGTATGATGTTAGACTGCGTGTGATATTAGACTATGTGTGACATTAAGTTGTGTGTGACATTAGGTTTATTTCTGATTACATTCGATAACATGATTTCTCTTATAATATTCTTCACACTCTCCAAGACATAGACAGCTCCAAGACCGCTGCAGTCTTCACCTCCTATTGTCTCAGATTGGCTCAATCCACCTCCAGGCCGTGCCCACACTGATTCTGTCAACTGGGGAGGGTGTAGAGACAGTAAAAACAATCACGGAGCCGTGGAGCCGAGCCCCCAAATCAGTCGGGCCCTGGGTCCACAACTCCTCTAGGAGAGACACACACACAGAACTACCTCTTCCGAGTGACCCTTCTCGGGAAATTTAGAAATTTTGCAATGTTCCCAGAACCGAAGAATTTGTAGTCGGTACTGAAGTATGATATCCTGATAGTGACGCGGAGTATTCAACAACTATGGGGCCTAGATCTTTAGTATGATGACGCGCATCCATATTCAATGTGATTTGTGGCTCGGCGAAAGTAAACAACTCATACCATTTCCGCTGCTCACACATGTGAGGACATAATAAATATATAATTCTAATGCTAGATGTACTCATGACTAAATTTAGATTAATGCATTTTGATAAACCAAATCATGTGGGATCATATGTACAATGTATTGTGTCAATTGGTGAATTTAATGGGTGGGGGTTGCTACACCACACATACAAGAGCAGGAACAGGGCATACACACCACGGGGGAATGGAGAACCAGGTTTCAGAGCTGCCCTCAGATGTTTCAGTTCAGTTCAGCCACTGGGAAGGAAGAGAGCACGGCATATGCTCCCCTCGACGGATGTGCACAGTCAAGTTCAGTCCCATCCGGGAATGCCACTCGAATTCCCGTGTTCGTTCAGTCAATGGCAGTGACTCAGGCAATCTCGAGAGTCCGCAAGGAGGATAGTGTTGTTGCTCACTGGGAGATGCGGAATATCTCTCCCCAGTTTCCAGCCCCATCGAAAACTTGTCCATCCACGTCCCCAGAATGCAGGGACCTGCTAGTCCTCGAACGCTGAAACTCCGTGGCCCCCTGTCATGGAATGGGGTACCAGCGAGTTGGTGTCAAGAGTGCGTTGGTTGTGGGTAACGGTGGCGTCCCCTGCGCTGGTGGAGCTCTGTGCGACAGTTATGGCACCGGACCAGAGGATGGCAGATTCCAAAAAGTGGCTCTGTATGGACAGCTCATCACCCAGTGACCCCACACCCCGCAGCAAGAGCACACCCCGCCCCCATGTTTCGGCTGCTGCCTTAGCTGCTTCCCCTTTTTGTTTTAATATTTTTATCTCTCTTGGCCTCCTAAACCTGAAAGTACAACAATGTTTAGTCACGCATCTTAATCCAATCTCATATTTTCCTTTTCTGATGTCGTGCAAAATTATGTACAAAATGTGTTCTACTTGGACCGATTAGCATTTTTCATTGAAGGACTATTTCCCCTGATGTCTGCCACCGGAAGGGGCACGCCCTTGTGGACGGCCAACTGGAACAGCTGTGTAATGTCGACATTATTGGATGGGTCACTGACGGAAGTCTCACTCCATTCACGTCTCGCCCTGGCCACATAGACCGGGCCTGTCTCCCCCTTCCCCACCTGAAAGTCACAGCCACATCGGCCCCAACAGGGCCAGAAATATCTGATGCACGGCACGGCCAATCTCACCTGAGGTGTCCCATTCAGCCGATGACCATCATGCTGGTCTGTAGGTCTGGCCTCTGCCTCAAGTGAGGACAGTTCCTGAGAAGTAAATTTTGTCCCGAATGTAACTCTCGCATCCCCCTACGGAGGACCTACCCTTGCATTAAGTGAGTCATTTTTCATAAAAACAGCGCAACTGCCCCACTTAACTGACATTAACTTCAAGTATCACCGCTGTGGTGCCGTATTATATGGAAAAGTCTAAACAATACAACACAATTTTGCCCTATCCTGGACTGGGTGTGTGTTATCTAGTCGTGCACCCAATGTAAATAATAAAACCTGTGGAGCACCTGAGCAGGCTAAAGCCACAACTATATCTTAATCTGTTTTGTGGACCCTAAATTAGAATATCTTATATCTCCCTCCTAGTTGAGGAGAACCTCCGAGATGGGCGTAGTGAGGCGCTATTTGAAGCGTTCTCCAGCCTTCTGGTCACACCGGTCACATGTCACCTCAAACCTGTGGAGAGAACTGGAGGAGTGGCACTTGCCAGTGAGAAGGGGTAAATTACCTCCCTCGTGAAACTTTCAGTTTTGGATAAATTTGGTGTAATAATGTCAATCAATCATTCACTTGATGCTTGAATTTAATTACTCCAATCTTTCTCCAATAACAATTTGAAAATCAATACTTGGGAGTGCAATAGGGATTCAGGTTGATCAGGCCTGTCCGCCCATTGCATCCTAAGTACTGTAAGGGCTTGCCGGTGCCCTCAATCAGGTTTCCTTCCTGAGGCCCGTCCCTTAAGCATTCACTCAAACCACCGATACATACAAACACTTTTTCTTTCACACTTTCATTCACCTCTAGGTATCTAATTCCTTACCCAAAAAGATCATTTCCAATTTCCAATTCCACACCGAGACCCCTCCCTCGGCGCGTCCGCCTTGATTTCACTGAGATTTGTGCTGGCAGATCCTTAATTTTGCCTCAATTCAGCCAGCGTATGCCAAAGTTTACAACTGTGGTTCTCTTGATTTTCCCATTCAGTCCCCGTGATGTCGTTTCTCCTGGACGTAGCTGACAATCCTACACCTGTGACGTCAAACACCTCATAGATGTGGATGTTAGCAGTCTGTCATTTATGAAATGCTGTCATGTCCCTTAAAAGTTGTCATGTCAGAGTTCGCGTCGTACAGTCATAAAACATCTGTCTTCCACCTTTGTCACATTTAATACACATCAGTTAATAAATCATCTACAGAACTTTTTAATCCAACTTTATATTTGGTAAACCAATCTCCAATTGCAAGATATTTCCTGTTCCAAGGATTTTCTTTCAACATGATCCGAGAATATTTCAATTAAAATCTGTCCCAAAACCATAATCACTTTGCTTAAAACTTTAAATCCTACTAAGACTGGCGCTGTTCTGCTGTTCTTCGGGTGTCTCTTGTATGTTTTAGTGTTTTAGTTTGTGTTCTAATTTCCTGCTAATTTATATTTATCTTACCTATGAATTACTTTATTACCTGATATGGAAGTTGAAATGCGCTATATCCATTAAGTTGTATATTCTTTATGTCCAAAAAATGTTAAATCCCAACTCGCCCGCACACACAAAGAGTGAGAGAAAAAGAGAGAGAGAGAGAGAGAGTTAGTTAGGGGCAGGGAAATCGAAACGGGTCTTAATGTTTTGAGTTGATGTTTAGATGCACGCCTCCGAACAAAGACGTTCGTTTTCTATAGGACTAATTAATAATAATAATAATAATAATAGTCCCTTTATTAGTCCCACAATGGGGAAATTCGAGATTCGAACTCAGGCCTCCTGGGGAGACTGGGTCCTGAACGCGGCGCCTTAGACCACTCGGCCATCCTGGCTATGCTACAAATTTAACTGGTCTTATCAGGAGCTATATAAGTGGCCAGTGCTTATGTCACTAAAAAGTCCTTAACAGCGGGTGGCACATCAAACTTGCAAGGAACCTGCAGTATGACGTCACTCTGACCCAATCAAGGCTCATATTTTCTTATGGGGAACACAAATTCCTTTATTGACCTTTATTTATGCCAGTGGATCCTTAAAAATTTTTTTCATGCAACACAATAAGAAGAATCAGATTAACAATAACCTTCAGAGAGGAGGCAGCAAAGAAAGTAAACAAAACTATAGTAGACCAAACAACCAGCTATGTTTATCAGCCAAAGGGAACACAGACACACACACACACACAGTGAAACGAGGAGACGAGTGTCAGGAAAAGAGACAAACTGGGCTGTGAAGGGATGGGTTGTATGGAAATAAACATAGGGGCCGCGGGCCTCAGTGTTTTCCACTCCTATTTGTCTGGAATTATTAAGGGAAAAATATTAACTAAAAAAAAATCATAAGCAAAATAAATAATATTCTCTTCCAATTCACAAAACCTTATTAATTAATTGAATAAATAGTGGATTTAGTGGTTCTCGATATTGCTTTCTACTAATTCTTTTATGGCCCTTTTTGTAAAGTCAAAATTGAATGACAATATGTTTTGCAGGCCTTCCTCATACGTCAATGCAATAGGTCATATACAGAACACTCATAACGTTATATTAAATATTGATATATATATCGTGCTTTCTTATCCAGTGTATCTTTTACTCTGCATAACAGAGCTATTCTTTTGATAATTATTACTTTGTGCTCGATAGATGTGGTTTCCAACACGAATTCTAATGAAGAATGACATCCAGCAGCAGTTTCTCTTACTCTAGTAATATCAATACCATAAATATCAATTTGAGCACCCATGTCTCTCCTCCTGTTACTGAATAACATGAAATTTGTTTTGAATTCATAATTATAATTATACTAATTAATTTGATAATTTATTTTACTCCTACCTGATTTTTATTCTTTTAAACTCTTGTTTCAAGCCTTCAGCACCTATAATAATGTCAGGGTTGAGGAAGGTGAGGACCCAAAAGCAGGGAAGCCAGGCAGGGGTAACTTAAAGGGCATTTATTAAACAGAAAACTAAGGCAAACAAGGAGCTTGGAAAAACTTAACGACAGGAAACCAACTACAGGGAGAGGCGACAGGAACCGGCAACAGGGACAGGCAACCGGGACAAGCGACAGGGACAAGCGACACTTAAAATGACAATGAACCAACAAGAACTGAAAGCAAGGGAACTAAATATACACAAATTGACGAGACAACGAGGAGCACCTGGACAAGACATGGAGGGTTGGAAGGACCGGATTGGTTAACACTAGGGCTTGGGTAAACGAGCACAGGTGGACACAATAGACAAGACGAGACAAGACACATGAACAAGGCCAAAACATGAAACCAAATACTAAACCAAAAATAACAAATACAAATCATGACAAATAATTTCTCCCCAAAATTGAAATAAACATGAAAATATTATTTATCCCCATTTTTCTAAACTGGAATCACTTTTGCCATTTTCTTTTGCCTGGAAACCCCTGACATTTATGATTGACGACAAATATACGCCAAAAGTTCAACAACCAGTTCAATATCACCCTCTACCAATCTTGTCACTTTTCTTCCAATTTTATGTTTGCCAATGCTGTCGCCAATTGATGCCTCCTCTACCATTGCCAATTCTTTTTCCATTTTACCTTTCCGAATCCATTTAGCTTTTTTTTTGCCTCTTCCAATTGTTTGATGTCATTCAACATTTTCCTCTCATTCTTTTGCACCTGCTTGGCCAACTTAATCATATCCCATGTGGTCATCCTTTTGTAATTTCAAAAACACCTTCCGATACCTCTCTTTTTCTCCTTTTCCTTTTTCTCCTCAATTCCACTCATTAATTGCGTCTCCAACTTCACATAATATTCATCAATTTCTTGCCTCACACCATCGCTTTCATACGGTTCATCGGAACCGAGCCCCATATCACACCTATCTCCACTCCTCCTGAATAATCCACTCCCGTGCGTCCCAGCCAAATCTCAAACAAAACTGTCACACCTATCTCCACTGCTTACACTCTCACACTCTAAAATACAAAATCCAGTTTTTCGTTATTACACAGACTTCGTGATACGGAAATACCAAATTTTACACCATATCAGGACCACGAATAGTACCAAACTATTCCAAATAGTACCAAACTATTTGTGTAGTGGGTAAATACCAAATTTAACACCCCACTACTAAACCATGAAATGAAATAGTACCAAAACCTTCAGATTTCAGTTCTAACACCAAAATAGTACCAAAACCTTCCTATTTCAGTTGTAATTAAATACCAAAATAGTACCAAAACCTTCCTATTTCAGTTGTAATTTAAGACCAAAATAGTACCAAAACCTTCCTATTTCAGTAGTCCATAAAATGGTACCAAAACCTTCCCATTTCAGTAGTAAGTACATTTTACTACCATCCACACATTTATTATACAACATGCAAATTACCCCCGTTTTCCTCTGTTCAATTTAGAAGTCCTCAATTGTGCAGAATTTAGACCTTAAGTAACAGGTATTTCTGCTTACCTTTTAGATGTGGCCACCAGAGGAAAACAGGTCCAATTTGCGATTTCCGTTTTAGCAGGTTGTCACCTGGTGTGGATGTGGATGGACGCTGGTTTCCAAACCCTGCTGCAGCTCTCTTTTCCTGGGTTCCAACCAAACCCTGTATCTCTCTCTTCCTGGGTTCCAGACCCAGTGGCCTCTCGAAGTCTTCTCTCCCAAATCACGTCAGGGTCACCAAAAATTGTTGGGAATTCAACTATCATCTGACTCCATTAAATTAATCAAATACGACCAACAATTGTGCGCGCTCCAATTTGGGAGAGAAATGACTGGAAGCCGGCAACTTCACACGGGAGTGGATTTATTCCTAACAGGAGATCTAGTACAAAGTCTGAGAGGCCCGGTTACAGCAACCAACAGGAAAAAAAAACGCACCCCCCTAAGTTGCCCAGGATCATTTATACATTTCAGCAAACAAAGCCAAGACTTCCTACTCTTCCCCTATTGGCTATGTGTCATCTGCAGTTAACTTTAGCTTTCTCTTAGTGGACGTCTTCTGCCCGCAAGGTGACGTGTCGGCTCTTCCCACGGTGCGCGCCAAGGCAGTTGTTTGTGCGCTCCACTGTCCATGAACCACTGGATCTGTTATTCTGCTCTCACGGTCGACCGTGTGACCATCTCACACAACAACAGCCGGGTGGCCTTGATCGAAATCCGGGACCCTTTGCGTCTGCACACTCAGTTCTCCGACGTGCGGCTCATCCTGCACAAAACATCTGCCACCCATGCATTTCACACAGCCTGGCCTGACCTTTTCTCATACATTGAATTAAAGCCCAATCAGTATATATCTTTATTGCATTAAACTGAATACATGTCACTTGCAGTCAAGCTTATAAAATCCTTTATTGCTTTTATTAGTCTTTCTTCAAGTGGTGGATCCTCCTGCTTGTGGTTGAAGGGTCCAGTTTCTTGTCCACCCCTTCCCCCTCGAGTTATCTGTCTCCGCCAGGCACCGACCTAAAACCTCCCAAACCTTCACATTCTTTCACTTTCTTTGTTCAGCTTCACCAGCCACACACCCAGCATTCCACAGAATAACAGTGACACAAGATGCAGGACATCGAATAAAACTAGCCAGGTTTCAACTCTCCCACTCCTTTAACACTTATCCGAGCAAATATGAGGGCGACCTTGTTAACCATCCATCCATCCATCTTCTGTACCGCTTCTCCTCACTAGGGTCGCGGGGGTGCTGGAGCCTATCCCAGCTATCTTTGGGCAGTAGGCGGGGGACACCCTGAACTGGTTGCAGGGCACACATAGACGAACAACCATTCGTGCTCACACTCATTCCTAGGGGCAATTTAGAGTGTTCAATCAGCCTGCCATGCATGTTTTTGGAATGTGGGAGGAAACCGGAGTACCCGGAGGAAACCCACGCAAGCACGGGGAGAACATGCTGTCATGACCCATGTTGGTCATGTCAGTGTTTTTGTTATTGTTTTTCTTCACCTCCCTGCCATGTCTTCATTCTGTTTATTTGGTCAGTTGAGTGGGGCGTTTCCCTTCAGCACTCGTTCCCCACCAGCCACGCACCTGTTCCCCGTTAGCCTCACACACCTGATGCCCATCTGCTCCCCTAATTACTGGACTATATGAACACCTCACTCCAACAACTCATTGTCGGTGCATTGCTCCGTTTGGACTGTCACGACCGCTCCCTGATCTCGTTCACGCTCATGTTCTCGCTCTCGCTCTCGCTCCCGCTCTTGTCCCTAGTTTTTGTCACTGTCTTTGTTCCTCGGTTTTTTGTTCTGTTTAGTCACGTTTAGTTTGTCTTTGTTATTTTGCACCCTGCCACGTTTGTTTGTCCTAGTACCTTGTTTGCCTTTTGGTTTTGTTTTGTTAAATAAATTCCCTTTAAGTTACCCTTATCCCTGCTTCCTCGCATTTTGGGTCCACCCCCTCCTCGCCAACCGGCGAACCTGACACATGCAAACTCCACACAGGACGGCCGGAGCCGGGATTGAACCCACGCCCGATGCTGTCTCTCACTGTGAGGCCATCGTGCTAACCAGTCGTCCACCGTGCCGCCCACCTTGTTAACCTGCTCAAGGAAAAACATCATCGAAAATAATTTGTATTAACTTTAACCAGTTGGTGGCGCTAGCACAGAAAAAAATTCTAGAAGTTAGGATCATCTGAGTCATGTTACGGTAGCTTTTGTTGCCACTGAGATTAATACATTTTTGCGGCACCGTAATGGCTACACGCCCTTTGCTGAAAAGTCACAAAATTCTGCATCTGTCTGTTTTAAATATAATTAATCTATCGCTTACCACGGGTATAGAACCAGCAGCTTTTAGGACCGCCGTTATCCGACCGCTACTTGAGCAACCAAACCTCGACCCACAGAGTCTCAACAACTATAGGCCGGTTTCAAATCTTCCGTTTATTGCAAAAATTCTTGAAAAAGTCGTAGTGCAACAACGTAATGAATATATGACTGCTAATAATCAATTTGAACCTTTTCAATCGGGTTTTAGAGCCGACCACTCTACTGAGACGGCCCTTGCTAAAGTTACTAATGATCTTCTCATAGCTATGGACACCGACAACTCATCAATATTACTCCAACTCGATCTTAGCACCGTTTTTGACACCGTTGATCATAACATATTTATTAAAACGCCTTGAAACGTGTGTTGGCATTTCAGGTTCAGCGCTTTCTTGGTTTAATTCGTATCTGTCGGACAGGACGCACCGTGTAATTCATGGCAATGCGACTTCTGATCTTTGTAAGATCACATGTGGAGTTCCGCAGGGAACGGTACTTGGACCTCGATTGTTTTGCATCTACATGCTACTGCTTGGTGATATTATACGGAAATATAACATTAGTTTTCACGGTTATGCTGATGATACGCAATAATACATGCCGTTGGATATTACAAATCCGCGTGATTGCTATAAATTAGAGGTATGCCTTGCCGAAATTAAACAATGGATGTCTTTCAATTTTTTGCGTCTTAACTCAGATAAAACCGAGATGCTGATCATTGGACCAGCGTGTCATCGGTACCTTTTCAAAGACACCACTCTGAGTATCGATAAATGTAATATTGCCCAAAAGGATTCAACAAAAAATCTCAGTGTTATATTTGACGCAACTGTCGTTTCAAATGCACATGAAAAATATTCCTAGAACTGCGTTTTTTCATCTGCGTAACATTGCTAAAATTCACCCAATTCTATTAACTTGTGACGCAGAAATCTTAATCCATGCGTTTGTTACGTCTCGCCTCGACTATTGTAACGTTTTGCTCACGGGTCTCCCCATGTCTAGTATTAAAAGTCTGCAGTTAGTTCAAAATGCAGCAGCTAGACTCTTGACTAGGACGAGAAAGTTTGATCATATTAACCCGATACTATCCAATTTGCATTGGCTTCCGGTCCACTTGAGATGTGATTTTAAAGTTCTGCTACTTACCTATAAAATATTGCACGGCTTAGCACCTTCCTATCTCGTTGACCTTGTGGTACCATATGTTCTGTCCCGAAACCTTCGCTCACAAAATACTGGTCTTTTAGTGATCCCGCGAGCCAAAAAGAAGTCCGCAGGTTCTAGAGTGTTCTCTATTCGGGCACCAATGCTCTGGAATGCACTACCCTCAGGTATTAGAGGCGCCACCTCAGTAGAAATGTTCAAAACACAATTAAAGACGCATTTATACTCTTGTGCATTTAGGTGAACTATTTGTTGGCCTGTTTACTGCCGCTTTTTTCTCTTTCCTGCCCCCTTTTCCCCCGGCTGGGGGATTAGTTGACGGTGACCCACTAGGAAGTTTAAGGCATTGACCAACTGGGCGTGCACTGTTGGAATTTAGCTCTAAATCAATGTTAGAATTTAATTTTAAACCAATGTAAACTCAAATTAGTAATCTGACTCCAATTTGCGACTTTACCCAACTCTCACTCATCCAACAATATGCGCGCTCGTTCTGCAATAGAAAGGTATCAGGAAGCCGGCATTTTCACGCACGAGTGGATTTATTCCCAATACACAGATTTACTACATATTCGCCTGGGTCTCGGATCCCTCTCAATACAACTCTACCCCTCTCTTGCCACCAACAGAACGGAACAGAACAGAACTTTTTCCGAGTTGCCCAGTAGTCATTCATACTATACAATATGTAAATTATACAAAGACAAAGGCATCCTGGTATGATTCTATTGGCTATGTGTATCCTGCAGTTAACTTTAGCTTGTTCTCATTGGTCTTTCTTCCCCCGCCGAATCCCGTGGTGGCTCCTCCTGGTTGTGCTTGGTTCATCTCGGCTTCACCCCCTCCTTATGGCGATCACCATCTGTCCTGCAACATTCCATTCTTGCACACCCCCGCAACCAGTTTCACACCTCCACACACAGTTTTGCTCCACCAGTCACACGCTCAGCACTTTACAGTCTCACACTTTCATACACTGGATGCAGCAACATCTAATGAACTATGTTAAGCTCAAACTCTTATATTCCTTTAATAGTCAAATGTATGAAATCCTTTAAGTGAAACCGAAGTTTGGACCATGCTAATGACAAGACCCTCAGGAGAGGAATGCAGGAAGATTGGATCAAGGCTGCAACAAAGGAGGTGTGAACGAGACACCTCTGAAACAATGGACTTTCATGCCGGGACAACAAAAGTCATGCTGGTGGCTCCTAGCAGTCTTCCCTTTGCTCTGTTTAGATTGACTGCCATGATTACATTATCCTTTAGCACCTGTTCCAGTGATGTTGTCTTCCTGCAGCGCGACATTCAATCAATTTATTTATATACTTTAGCATCTAAATTAATTATTTGTTGGCCTGTTTACTGCCGCTTCTTCTCTTTTCTGCCCCCTCTTCCCCTGCTTGGGAATTAGGTGATGGTGATTCACTTGTCGGCTTCGTTAAGATAAGATAAGATTCCCTTTATTAGTCCCACAATGGGGAAATTCGAGGTTCGAACCCAGGCCTCCTGGGGAGACTGGGACCGGAACGCGGCGCCTTAGACCACTCGGCCATCCTGGCAGTTAAAAGGGCTCCATGCAGTATATTAAAATGAAAGAAAATATATTTTTTGATACCATGAGGTGGCACTGTGTGTACAACAATATAGTAACATATTGATGTCCTCAGGTACAGTTTCTCACATTTGAGGATAGTCCAGCCCTGAAGACATCTACCAACCTATTTTTCACCATAGTGGTATCTCTGGTTAACTGGTTAAAGCAAATTCAAGTTATTTTGTTTGATGTTTTTCTCCGAGCAGGTCAACAAGGTCGCCCTCATATATGCTCGGATGAGTGTTTTGGCCTTGAGGATTACAATACGAAATTTGTCATTTTTAATGAAAAGTTGTGGGCGTGGCATCGCACAGTTCAGCACTAACATAACGCTGATTTTGAGGTTCTAAATATGAACGAAAACTTGGGAAGCATTGCTCACACATCAGGCCTGGCAAAATCATCAATATTTTCTTAGTTAGTTGTGCAGATTTTTAAAAATAGCTCGCCATGGCCCTCTAGAAATGTTAAAAAAAGCAGCCCTGGTTGAGTGTTTCACCTAGCTTTTTGAAAATTCTATGGAGTATGTATAAGGCCAAGACCTACAAAAAAGTCTCTTGGAGCCATGAGCTAAAGTTTACAGGAAGTCGGCCATTTTGAATTTACTTAAAAGGGGGCGGGTCACCACAATGGACTAAATGCTTAATAACTCCCCTGCACATGCTCTAAAAAATCCAAAACTTCACCTGTATATATAACGTCCCAACCTGAAGAAATCTATATGTTATTATATTGTTATACACAGAGTGCCACCTCATGGTATCAAAAAAGATATTTTTTTACATTTTAAGATACTGCACGGAGCCCTTTTCACAAAGCCAACTGAAAATTTGTCAGAACAGCCTCAAGACGATGATCTTAGTCTATGCCGAATTTTGTGACTTTTCGGCAAAGGGCGTAGCCATTAAGGTGCCGCAAAATTTTATTAATCTCAGTGGCAACAAAAGCTACCGTAACGTGACTCACATGATCCTAACTTCTCTAATTTTTTCACATTTGAGGATAGTCCAACCCCAAAGACATTTACCAACTTATTTTTCATCGTAGTGGTAGCGCCACTTACTGGTTAAAGCAAATACAAGTTATTTTCGTTGATATTATTCTCAGAGTAGATTAACAAGTTCGCTTATTTTGAGGTTCTAAATTTGAATGAAACCTCATGAAGCTTTGCATCCAAATCAGGCCTGGCAAATTAATCAAAATTTTATTAGTTTGTCTTCATTTTTTTTAAAATGGCTCGCTATCGCCACCTCGAACATTTGAAAAAAAATAGCACCAGATCTATGTTTCATCAAACTTTTTGAAAATTTGATGAAGCACGTTGTCAGGTTTGTCAATCAGACATAATTTATTTTTAAAGTTTATCTTACCCCTGGTGTTCCGTGCTGTCCCTTCTGGTCCAGTCGGATGGTGATCGAGCCGCGCGTCGGGATGTTCTAGCAAGGCTGACCTCGAGATGAGGGTTTTAATACTAGTTGCTGTGCACAGTCTTCCTCCAGCCGTCACTGTTCCCTCCGCTCGATCCAGTCACCATCCAGCCCCAACTATGAAATGTCACGGGAGAATCACATCAAATGTGGTGAAGCGACCCTTACCATGACAAGTAGGAAATTCAGAGACAAAATAGACACGGACACCAAGTGGCAAGAGTCTGGCAGGAAGGAGAGATGATACCCCAGTGATCGGGTCGGATCTCTGGAGCTGACTACACCCCCCTGGGCCTTTTATTGAGAATCACAAGTTATATCACAATACAGGTTTACACAACAGTATCAAGGGTATGTTTATTCTGGTCGCAGCTGTTGTTTATCCTGCTCACGTCCACACTTCTTTCATATTGGTTTAACGTTGTTGAGTCGCCTTAACCTGGGTGCAGGTGGCTGTTCCCAGAGTTGTTAGTTAATGTGTGAACCAAAATTAGCAACAAAACCAACCATGTAGTTAATGTTGTGCAGTGTGATATTAAACTTATCTTTATTACATTTGTTAACACAATTGTTCCGATGTTATTTCTCTGTAGCCACTTCATAAGAATTTCTTTATTATTCTCGACATTCTTCTTTAGCATAGGTGCCGTCGTAGTTGCAGCAGACAAACATCTCTTATCAGGATTCAGCACGATGTTGGTTGCGTCAGCTTGTCTCCTGCATTTCCACTCAAACAGCAAACACTCAAGCATAGTCTATTTCACTAGATTGCAACATGTTATATGCACTATGTATTTAAATAAAGCTGTGTCACGGCAAATGTATAATAACCTCTTAATACTATTCTAACACACGTACAAAGCCAAGACATAATAATAAGTCTCTGGGAGCCACATTCTAAATTGACAGGAAAACGGCCATTTTGCATTCACATCAAACATTGACGAGGCTTTGATAACAAAAACTGCTCTAACTTTAACTCCATAAAAATTCTTCTTGAAGATTCCTCACGTTATTTCCCGTAAACATTTCACATTTCCAACGTGCCGGTACACCAACGTTGCCAGGGTTGCGAGGGCCCGATATAGATGCTCGCAGCACTAGTTAGGGCCCGAGCAGCGACTGCTGCGAGGTCCCTATTGTTTTTCTAGAAATTATTATTATTATTATTGGGGCCCGAGCAGCGACTGCTGTGAGGTCCCTATTGTTTTTGTAGAAATTATTATTATTATTATTAGGGCCCAAGCAGTACTTAGTTTAAATGTGGGAACTTTATTGAAATTCTCAGCAGTGAGAATAGATTTGCGCACATAGCATTTCCATGAGCTGCCCTCACATTCGCAGCACTTCATGGACAAATACGACGAAGCACTCTCTCCACATTGGCTGTAGAGATGTAAACATTCCAAATTGGGCACTGGAGGACTCACACAGACGCTATCGCAAAAAACACATTCCGAAAGACATAACAATTGGAGATCGGAGTACACGCACATACACGCTCGTACATACACAGGCACATATAAATACACCTGCACATGCACACACACATATAAATACACCTGCATATACACGTGCACATACACACACACACACATGCACACCGACCAGATTACAGAAGAATGCCAGCGGGTAGAGAGACGGAGAGACTGCCCACCGGAGATGGCCAGACTTGGCGTGCCAGTCTTGGGGACCAGATGGGAATCAACTATCCAGACGATGACTAACCTGGGGAGGACCTTCCCTTGGACATGGACCCGTGCCGTGGGAGGGAGCGAGGACGACCAATTCAACCTACATTACCCTTGACAAAAAAAACTATAAAAACTGAAGCTGGGCTGAAAGATGGCACGCATTTTTCGACTGTGCTCGCCCGAGTGCAGTTTCTCGTGAGATTAAGAAAAAGCCGCCCAGATATCTGTCTTTGTACTATTTCCTGAACTCCAGAAAATGAAGAAACTAAATATCGGAACTCTAATCAGTTGTTGAGTCTTTATTTGACCCTTTTCTTCTTGAGCACAAAAAAACTAACACGCATTGGAGTAAGTTTGGCTTTTAAAGGTTGATTTACCAACTACTCATTTCCACGGTGACCCAATTCCAACATTTTCACTGTCTTTAATTGTTGAAACACGGTGTTTTACTCTATGTAAAGCGCTTTGTTACAGCTGCAATTGTTATGAAATGCGCTACAGAAATAAAGTTAGATTGTATTATATTTTATTGGTACCGATATCCCATGCGACACTAATCTTTATTCATAAATAGAAGCAAAGACAACATTTTCGATTATTAAGTTTTATTGCAAACATTTCAATGAAGCAGACATATGTCATGAAACAAAGATGCATTTAATGGATGAATTTCAAATGTATTAATTATGTCTACTGTCATCCGTGTATTTGGTAACGAAAGAAAAATAAGGTTGCAGCACATGCTGCAAGTGAAGACTTAAAAAGGTATACACACGTGGACATAATTGTTGAAGAATCCGTTAAAAATACACTGACAATGGGTTATTTGAAAAGGTTACTCTTGAACAAAATTGTGACTTTGTTAGGTGTCAAATTTCAGGAAAATATTTGACCTACACACACACCATACAACCAACACTGCCCATAAATAGGAACAAATATCTCATACCAGTCTCTTCAATTCATATACGACCTGTGCATGAGTTATAATTTCTAAACTGGCTTTCAGACCTTGATAATGAAATATATACTTGTGAATTACAAAAAAAACAACATTTTGTAAGGTGTATACTTTTGAATGAAATAACTGAATAAAATATCTTTTTGTTTTGTTCTTGAGAAGCACTCATTGAAATTACTCCAGTTTGACATCTCCTTTCAGCTTCCTCTTGACTCGTGAGTATGGGCTTAATGTGTCATCCATGATGAAGTCATATAAAACCTTCACCCACGATGTGTACTGTGGAAGCTCATCATAATACTCTGCTGCGATTTTCTTCACCTACAAAATACGATAGAATAGATGAGAATTAGGAGTACCGTGCACAGTCCTAAATTTGACCATTGTGCACCTGTGCAATTGTCAGTGAACACACATGATGTGACTCAAATTAGACAGACAGACAGACAGACGAAAAGCCCAGGGATGTAATTGAAGGGGCTTGGCTACCTTTGCCACCACTTAACCCAGACCCCAAATGAAGTGATTATTAGTGACATTTTCAAGTATACTAACCATAGGCAGCCTACATCCTGGGATGCTGGGGAAGTCATGGTGCTCATTGTGATACCCTACATTGAAGGTGAGCAGATTGAGGGAGCCGTAGTAGGAGTAGGTTTCATGGCCTTTGAGGAACATGTAGTGTTCAGCTATAAAGTGACCAGAGATTGGGTGTAGACCCATACCAAGCATGGAGCCAGCCAGCATGTACATCAAAGGTTTGACTCCCCACAGCCAGAATAGTAGAATGTCAAAGGTGACTTGAACAAAAACATTGGTCAGCTCCAACTGAGTTAGGGGTTTGGGGTTGATACAAAGAGGTCGAATAGCGTAGAAAAGAGGCTGCAAAATTATCC
>NC_142399.1:23387391-23482391 GCF_059441095.1 Idiotropiscis lumnitzeri
GGCTGTGAAGGCAGCAGGGGAGTGAACGTTATGTTGTTGTCGTTGTGTTGCTCTCTCTCTGATCGGCGTGGTTGCGGCCAACAGCAGCCGTTTTTGGCTTAATAATAAAAGCGTTCGCTGATGGACAAATTGGCCTGATTTATTATACAACGTTACAATATTTATTATAATCACAATATAGTCAGTGTAATCAGCGCGTCTCGCAGCAGCTGATGGCATGGCGCGAGATGATCGCTGGAGGAACGCCCACACAGCTGAAAAAAAAAAAAAAACACACGCGGCATGACAGGCACGGATCATGACAGTGAAATGAAAGGTGGCATTCTTCATTTATTTATTTATTCATTCATAACTGACAGCCTCGCTCTCCGCCGTTGCCCGGGCGGAAGGTGCTCCTATTCGGCTTAACTACCACGCACGCCGGCCGGTCTCCTTCGGAGCTCATGCACGGTCCCGAACGAAGCCAAATGTCGCCGCGCGAGTGCCCGGGCGGAAGTTGTTTATCTTCGGCTTGACAGCCACACACGCCGGCCGGTCTCCTTCGGAGCTCACGCACGGTCCCGAACGAAGCCAAATGTTGCCGCGCGAGTGCCCGGGCGGAAGTTGTTTATCTTCGGCTTGACAGCCACACACGCCGGCCGGTCTCCTTCGGAGCTCACGCACGGTGTCCGATCGTGTCCGACGCCACCAATCGTCCGGGGGAACCTGCTCTTCTTCGGCCACTCTCTTCTTCGTCCACTCTCCTCTTCGGCGCACGCCGGCCGTCTAACCGCTTCAGCGCCCCCTTGTGCCGCTCGGCGAAACTACAATGCTCCCGAATATTTTTTAGACCCGCGAAGCACTGAACCCGCGAAAGGTGAACCGCGAAGTAGCGGGGGTTCACTGTATATATACATACATCGGGGGCATTGTAGTTTCGCTGAGCGGCACGACGGGGCGCTAGAGCGGTTAGACGGCCAGCGTGCGCCGAAGAAGAGCGTGGGCGAAGAGGAGAGTGGACGAAGAAGAGCACGTTCCCTCGGGCACGATTTGGGGCGACGTTTCGCGCGGTTCGGACCGTACCAGAGCTCCGGCCGGCGTGCGTGGCAGTTAAGCCGTAGAGGAGCACCTTCCTCGGGCACGGGCGGTGCCAAGCGGCCCCTAAGTTTAACCGAATGGAAGCTCCGGGGGAGGAGGGCGGGCGTGTGTCACAGTTGAGCCGAAGAGGAGCACCTCTTCCGCCCGGGCACGAGCGGAGCGCGAGGCTGTCAGTTATGAATGAATAAATAAATAAATGAAGAATGCCACCTTTCATTTCACAGGGCACACCGGACGGCGTACCAGCAGGTAAAAGTCGAAGAAATTAAATAAATACAAAAAGAAGTAATTGAATAAATACAAAAATAATGGCTGGGGAATAAAAAAATAAGTTTTAATAATAATTTTTTTTTTTTGTTATAACATGAATTTCACTCTCTCTCTCTCTTCCCGTATTTATATTTATATATATATATATATATATATATATATATATATATATATATATATATATATATATACATACATATGCTAAGTGGGTGGACACTACGGGTTAGCATCGTGGAGGATGAAGGTCTGGTTGAAATACTTCGCATTGCGTCTAACGTCTTAACTTACGAATTGTCCTCGAGATACACCATTGCAACCCGCATTCAAGATTTGCCGGAAACGGAGAAGGCGCAAGCAGTTGCGCTCACCGTAACCATTAGTAACCATAACTACCTCGGTATGACAACCCATTATTTTGACCCATTTCACTTGCACTCTGTTGGCATTTTATATTTCTGATATTACTCCAATTTGATCCATTAAAAAGGATGTTGAGATGCTGTTTTGTGTGACTTTGTTTGTGTGAGTCAAATCCAATGCTTTGTTTGTTCAATTAAAAAAAGTATTTGCATAAAAACAAAAAAATCTATTCTGATATATTAAAGGTGTAGATGCCAAATATGGCTCAAATGTGTGCATGCATTACTTTTGTTGAGCACTGTGTGGCGCTGTAATTGATCATATAAAAGGGAAGAGGAAGAAAGGGTGCACAGGTATTAGGCCTGCACGATATTGGGAAAAAATTACATTGCGATTTTTGGGGAGGCTGCGATGTACATTGCGATATTAAAACTAGAAAAATTTTCATCAGATGACTCAAATAGCGCTGTTTGGGAAGACTTTGCTTTGTTTGTTATACAGCTCTGGAATGGCCACTTGATAGAAATACGTGCGGCACGGCATTTTGGACCTTTTGTCGTGCGTGCGGATAATTTTTTTTAAACCTCTCTTTCGTGAAGGCGTTGTTTCATTTTCACCAGGGAAAAGTTATTGCATTTGTGATTTGTCGATGCTGTTTGGACTTCTTATCATAAGGTGTTATAATAAATGCGTCTGTCATTGTTTATTGAGTAGATGGTTTTACATTGGGTCCCACTAATGAGTCTGAACTGGTTGTAAAGGGGCTCGTAATAGCATTCAAATGGTCGGACAGGTTTGTTGTATTACCTCATGTTGCAGCAACAACGGCGAGGCAATGTCGGCAGAGGGTTTTTTGTGTGTTGTATTTTCCTTTTTATGGCCGAAATAACTCCATATTTCGCCGCTTCTGCTGCCGTTGTCGGTACTAGATAGGGACGGGTTGCTAGATGTGGACGGGGTCCTTCGGAGGCTGCGCGCTTGCTGATGACGGCATGCTAAACACGTATTTTTCAAATATATTTCTTTGCCTCTGTTTTTACCCCTGGCTGTTCTACTTGCATATTTTGATTCACTAAATACAAAAATAAAACAAAATAACTCCATGCCCGCCACGTTGGCGAGTCAGCTCCCGCGTCACTTCCGCCTTTGCCCCCCGAGAAGCCGCTGCCGCACAGCAGTGGAATATTTCTGTTTCTCCTGCCGGGGGTGGGGGTGTTTCACTAATTAGCGTGGGGGTGAGCAAGACTGTCTGTGTAGTTTCTACAATGAAGACCATAGTGTAGCGCGCTGCTTTTATGAAACATACCAAAAATTTCCGTGTTCTTAAAAAAATAAATAAATAAATAAAAAATACAAACATCACACATCCTACGATGTGACTATTGCGCATGCGCACATCGCAATTGCGATGTTAAAACCGCATATCGTGCAGGCCTAACAGTTATTGATTTAAAGGGCATACAGGTTTTGACCGCTTTGGCGGAGTTTGTACAACCCTATGGATTGTGTTTTCGAGTGATTTTAAGATTGTAGATTAATAAATAAACCATACCTTTTAGCAAACTACTCATGGACTCTCTAATGAATGACACAGCCAAGCAACAACAGGTAACAAAGCCGCCAGTGCGTCAAGTATACTGGCTAGTACACTGTCAAAACCTGCCCAACAACAGACTGTGTTGGAGGAAACAGCGGATCAGTTGGAGCAACGCAGACGGTGTGGGACGATCGGGGAAGCTGGTGTGTGGAGGAGCAGCCAGCGTTGATCGACTTCGCAACCAGCCGTGGTGGTTGCTAACATGGCTAATCCAGAGGAGCGCTGCTGACCACCGAGTGGATTGGAGCAGTGACGTCATCGTGTGGATTTACATTTAAGGCGCCCAACGAGAGGTATTATGTAGCGCTACACTGTCGATAACCAATTGTGTGCACACTTAAAAAAAAATAATAATCCAATGCATTGGTAACACTGCGTGCGTTAAAATTACTTCGAGCGTCACGGTTCTACAAATTGCACTGTATCACGTGACTCATTGACCAACATTCGTGATCACCTGAGCTGATCTTTGCGTTGCGTTTACTGCCAGCATGTACAATGGAAGTATGTGCTTCGAACATGGACACAAATAATGAAAATGAAGTACTTAATGGTTCAGGAACTCAAAAACGTATTGTTAAATTAACAGAAAAGGGTTTGGTTGATAAAGTTACAAAACAATAGGAAATGTAAACTTTGTCAAAGAAATTAGTTTGTTATATTATCAAGTTTCAAACTATGCTTACGGGTCATTTGAAATTCAAGTGAACATTGTACCCGTGTTATCCAGTGTTAACAGAAGTGCCTGGACTGATAGAAAGAGACAAGCCAGGCGCACATTCAAGACTGATACGAAGTAAGTGTTTGAGATGCAAGGACACAAACTGAAGTCACACTGACCTTTATGCGAGGGGTGTTTCCATTCTGTATGCGTTGCATATTCAAATTGCTTTGCTGTGATACAATAAAAACCACGCGGGAGCAGGAAGCAGGAGCTTCGCTCCTGACTGCTCAGGGGGCTGCTCCTCGCGAGTGACAAAGACGATCTTGGCTGGTTGATTAATTTTGTTCAGGCTTGTTTTAATAGAAACTTCCCTGACAAACTTTATAATGCAAGTAAAATTAGAAGCGAATTGAATGCAGTCATGTCTCGTGGTGATAAAACCAAGGTGATAAATGGTCTTGATGAGTTGAAAGGGTTGTGTGTTGATGCTAGAAATGTACATGATTCAATGATGGGTTTGTTGTCTGTTGTTTGAAGAGGGTGAAAAGCACGAAATATGGTTTAAAGCCAAAATGATCCCAAACAATGAGCGTTTCTCAAAGTTCAACACAAATACAAGAAATCATAAAAGAAACAGATAAAGGTGATGGTAATGACGAACTCTCTCCTGAAGATAGTGTGTCAAACATGAGCAGCAAGGTTAGCCAAAAAATTACCAAGACCTCTACTTCCTCTGCTAAGCTAAAGGCAGCAGCAGAAAGAGCTACAGTGCTAGCTCGTGTGAAAATATTGGAACAACGACATGCTATTGAAGAAGACGAAGCAAAACTAAGGAGAAGAATGGAGATGCTTGATTTGGAGGCGGAACTGGTGGCTTTTGAAGCACGGATGGGCATTTATAATGCCAATGAAGAGGGCCAGTCACAAGCACAGTCAACTGTAAAGAAAAATGGAGCAATGAATGGACAAAGTTTAAACCCCACAGCCCGCGAGTTCAAACCCCATCATGATAATGATATAAAAACAGCACAACAAAGGAGAGATTAAGGATGCCACAAATGGAAAACAAAACAGCGGACGTGAGTCCAAAAAAATTGATTGCATCAAATATAAAGCAACAGCATAACCTCCAGGAACAAAGCAAATGGAGTAAAAATCAGGAGAACCCTTTGGTGGAGCAAAACGGAAAACCGATGGAAGTAAAGGTACAGTCAACACAAAATGAAGCGCAATCTCATTCATCAACCACTCTACAGGTTCCTGGAGTTCATCAACCACTCTACAGGTTCCTGAAGACCTTTTGACCATTATGAGCAGACAAACTGAGATTACAGCAGCTTTAATGAACCAACAGAGTTCAATGACACTTCCACCAAGAGACATTCCACTATTTGATGGTGATCCATTGCACTACAGAACTTTCATCAAAGCATTTGAGCAAGGAGTGGAAAGTAAAGGAACCGCAGCAGACAATTTGTATTATTTGGAGCAATACACCCGAGGGCAACCTCAGGAACTTGTGCGAAGTTGTCAACACATGGCTTCAGATTGTGGTTATGCTGTGGCCAAGGCTTTGCTCCAGGATCATTTTAGAAATACTTACAAAACGGCCACTGCATACATTAGTAAGGCTCTGTCATGGCAAACAATAAAAGCGGATGACGCAAAGGCACTTCACAGCTATTCCCTATTTCTATGCGGCTGCTGTAACATCATGGAATAGCTGGAGTATATGCAGGAACTGGACATTAGAATTAGAATTAGAATTAGAAATCCCTTTATTGTCATTGTACTCAAGTGTGCAACGAGATTAGAGGGCTCCCCTCTCCAGTGCAATACAACAATAATACAGACAAATATATAAATTAGATAAATAAATAAGAGAGTGCAATGGAATTTAGTACTGAATAGGGTATATAAAAACACATCACGATGCTGTTCTGCAAGGTAGGGGTGTTCTCGTGTGTGTGTGTGTGAGAGTTCAGAATGGAGATGGCTCTCGGAGAGAAACTGTTTCTCAGTCTATTGGTCCTCGATTTGATGCATCTGTAGCGCCTGCCAGAGGGCAACAGGTCGACATGCCTGTGAACATGAGAGCAATCTTGTTGCGTATAAACTAAGAGAACGTTGGCGTGGCAATGCTCATGACATCAAGGAATCGACAGGATACAGAGCTGGATTTGTTGACTTGGTACAATTCATAGAGCGGCACGTCAGAATTCTTTCGGACGCCTTCTTTGGAGATCTGCATGACTACAGCCCTAACTCAACATCAATAAGTCAAGGCAGGTCATATGCGGGCAGTAGAGTGAAGGGGAACGTGGTGGCCTGTACAGTTACTGAGACAGATCCTCCAAAGGTTAAGCAGCCACACTCCTTCAAAGAATATGAAAATGGCCGTTGTGTTTTCAACTGACTGGAACATTTGCTGGAAAATTGTAAGCAGTTCGGAAGAAAGAAACACATAGACAAACTGTTTATTTTGAATAGAAGAGGATTATGTTTTGGCTGCCTTCGTCATGGATATATTAGCCGTGACTGTGATGCGAGATTGAAATGTGACATTTGCAAGCAAAACCATCCAACAGGGTTGTACATAAATCGACAGGCAACTGCACCTGAACAAGAGTTGGAAACACCAGAGCTCATTCCCATTTCTCACACAACTTGTGGACATACAGGGGCCGGCAATTGTCGCACCATGTTGTCAGTGCTGCCCGATAAAGTAAAAGCTGCCAAAGGTGACTGTGTGATCTTAACATAACATATGCAATCTTGGATCCGGGAAGCACCGGAACATTTTGCTCTGAACAGCTGATGCATCGTTTGAACCTCCCTGGAAAGAGAACCAGAGTCCTGCTGCGAACAATGGGTCAGACAAAGATGAGTCCTGCTTTTTCACCGTCTAATCTCGAGGTGGAAAGCTCACAGTTCCATCCACTTCCGGAAGTGATTACACAAAAACAAATGCCAGTCACGACAGACGATATGGTAACGTCTCAAGACCTCCTTAAATGGCCATATTTGTCAGGTGTACAGATGGCATCCATTCAAGCCAAGGTCGACCTGTTGATTGGTATCAATGCACCCAAGCTATTGGAGCCATGGGAAGCTATTAACAGTCAAGGAAATGGTCCGTATGCTGTCAAAACTGTGCTCGGCTGGGTGGTAAATGGCCCACTGGATGTGACTAGTAGAATGGCAGCTTCCGCTATGTCTGTAAATAGAATTGGTGTCAGCAGGCTGGAGGAGCTGCAGAGGAACCAGTACAACCATGATGTCTTTGAGAATTACATGGAAAAACAGAGAATGTTAAGAGAAGACCTACAGATTCTCAACATAATGGAAACATCTGCCAAGTTACATAATGAGGTGGGCGTCAAAGGTGATCCCTCAAGCATTGCAGATCCTGAAGAGAGAGATGTTGAAGTACAGCGAATGAAGAAAGCAGTTGAATCGTTGATGTAGGCCAATGAACAGAAGGACCATAAGATTGAGGAACTAAAACAGTCATTGATGAGGTACAAGAAAGATCAGGACAAGGTAGGGCTGGGCGATATGACCTAAAATCAATATCGCGATAAATTGGGCAATTTTACCTCGATAACGATAAATGCGCGATAATTCCCCCTGAGGACCAAAATAAAAAAAAAAAAATGCAGTAAATGCATATTAACTGCTTTTTTTATTGACCAAGTGCTACACATTACTTTCAATGAAAAATAAAAGTACAAAAATCATTTGCATAAACATTCCAAATAGCTTGCTTTGCATGACTTGAACAATGTCACAAAGAACAGGAGAAAAAGGGTACCTCTCACAAAATCTTTTTCTGCAAATATATTGTGCTGAGATGCTGTAATGCCATTTGCAAAGGCCTAGATTTGTGTAATGGTATCTTGTAAACAATATAAATAATGCCATGTGCAAAGGAGCTAGTTGCCTGTAAACAAAATGCTAAATAAATGTAAAAAATGTCAATGGAATGCCAATGCTAAATAAGTGGCTTCATCAGGAAAATGTGCAGTCTCGAGTACTCTGGTGCGCGGTCGCCACTTGTCGTCTATGTACTGCACATTCAGGATGAAACAGGGATCCATGTTGCGACTCGACCACAAATCGGATGTGGATGCAAAATGCTTGACATGTTTCCGCTCCCGTCCCGATGTTGTCCATATCGGGAAGTGCTGTGTGCGACAAATATTTTCATACCTTGGCTACGTTCATGAGGCGTTTAAATCCTATGCGCTCCACTTTAACTAGAGGAGCTCTATCTTTAGCTATGTGTTAGGCTATCGCGTCCACCTCAGACGTTCTCTCGGATGGTGTCGCCTCCGTTATGGGCTGTTGTCACTTGTCGAACCTTGCTTCTCACTGAACTTTTACAATCTCCAAGTCAACAGCATGGTTGTGTTGTGGGTGGTGAAAAAGAAAAGGTTGGACGTGCTGTTTCAGGTGCTTACGACGCTCTATGTAGTTCATGTTCTTTTGCTCAAACATCGTCTTTATGGAACCCAAAACTAGGGCTGGGCGATATGACCTAAAATCAATATCGCGATAAATTGGGTAATTTTACCTCGATAATGATAAATGCGCGATAAATTCCCCCTGAGGACCAAAATCAAAATAAATGCAGGAAATGCATATTAACTGCTTTTTTTTTTATTGACCAACTGGTACACATTACTTTCAATGAAAAATAAAAGTACAAAAATGATTTGAATAAACATTCAAAATAGCTTGCTTTGCATGACTTGAACAATGTCACAAAGAACAGGAGAAAAAGGGTACCTCTCGCAAAATCTTTTTCTGCAAATATATTGTGCCGAGATGCTGTAATGCCATTTGCAAAGGCCTAGATTTGTGTAAAGGTATCTTGTAAACAATATAAATAATGCCATGTGCAAAGGAGCTAGTCGCCTGTAAACAAAATGCTGAATAAAATGAAAAAAAATGTCAATGGAATGCCAATGCCAAATAAACAAGTGTGCATGATCAGGAAAATGTGCCGTCTCGAGTACTCCTGTGCGCGGTCGCCACTTGTCGTCTATATACTGCACATTCAGGCTCAAACAGGGATCCATGTTGCAACTCGACCACAAGTCGGATGTGGATGCAAAATGCTCGACATGTCTCCGCTCCCGTCCCCGATGTTGTCCTTGCGAAATATTTTCGTACCTCTTGTTGGCTACGTTCATGAGGCATTTAAATCCCGTGCGCTCCACTGTAGCCAGAGGAGCTTTATCTTTAGCTATGTGCTAGGCTATCGCGTCCAGTTCTGAGACGTTCTCTCGTATGGTGTCGCCTCCGTTATGGGCTGTTGTCACTTGTCGAACCTTGCTTCTCACTTTGGACTTTTAGTACAACTCCAAGTCAACAGCATGGTTGTGTTGTGGGTGGTGAAAAAGAAAAGGTTAGACGCGCTGTTTCAGGTGCTTACGGCGCACTTTGTAGTTCATGTTCTTTTGCTCAAACATCGTCTTTATGGAACCCAAAACATTTCCAAACGACAGATGTCGAATTTCTTTTCGGGACAAGCGCGACAGGAACAATTTCGACTTCGTCTGCAGCCGTGTCAGCCGCTTCAGGATTTGAATCGCCAACTACGAACGCGTCTTCCGTTTACATTCTTCTACTGCGCAAGAGTCACGTGACTACATGCGCTGTAGCCGTCTTAAAGGGGCATGAACATCGCCGCAGACAGAAAAGACTTTTCTTTTTCTTTTTCTTTTTTTTAGACACCGAATTTACCGACACGGACAAAATGATGTCGGTCATTGTAATACATTTCGGTAACGGTAAATTTTTGGTTTATCGCCCAGCCCTACCCAAAACATTTCCAAACGACAGATATCGAATTTCTTTTCGGGACAAGCGCGACAAGAACAATTTCAACTAACGTTACGTTGGACCAGATGGATGATTCAGAGAGAACTGTCAAATGACTCACAGACTTAAAGCGTCTTGGAAGTTCATGCAGATGTACATGGTATTATGAGAGGCGTAAAATTGAGAACGAAATCCAATATAGTTGAAAGACCAATTTCCAAATTATGCTTAGTGTGTGGGATCTAATTTATTTAAAATGCTCTAAAATTGTAAGTCCCTTATTTTTTTTTTTGCTTTTTCGAAATATTTTAGGAATTGCCATGTTTGTGAACCATGCCAATTAGGGGCCGGTGTGTAGACGCCAAATATGGGTCAAATGTGTGCATGCATTACTTTTGTTGAGCACTGTGTGGCACTGTGAGTGATCATATAAAAGGGAAGAGGAAGAAAGAGTGCACAGGTATTGATTTAAAGGGCATACAGGTTTTGACCCCTTTGGCGGAGTGTGTACAACCCTATGGATTGTGTTTCAGAGTGATTTTAAGATTAAAGATTGAGAAATAAACATACCTTTTAGCAAACTACTCATGGACTCTCGAATGAATGACACAGCCAAGCAACAACAGGTAACAAAGCCGCTAGCCATGCCAAGCCAATCCAGGCAAACAAGCAATCAATACTTCACTAGCCAACTAATATACTGACTAGTACAAAAGGTATTGCAATTCAATAAAATATTGAATTATATACATAATATACAAAAAAATGGGAGGGATTTTTTTACAATGAATAAAGGGATTTTTTTTTAAATAAATGGTGCGATTAACTACTAGTTAACTATGAAAAATGCAATTAATTATGACTAAATATTTTAATCGTTTGACAGCACATATATATATATATATATATATATATATGTGTGTATATGTATGTATATATATATATATATATATATGTGTGTATATGTATATATATATATATATATATGTGTGTATATGTATATATATATATATATATATATATATATATATATATATATATATATATATATATATATAAGGGCTGGACGATAAACCGAAAATTTACAGTTACCAAAATGTATTACTATGACCGAAATCATTTTGCCCATGTCGGTAAATTCGGTGTTTAAAAAAAAGAAAAGCCTTTTCTGTCAATGCAAGGCAATGTATATATACATATACATATATACATATATATATATATACATATATATATATTTACATATATACATATATACATATATATATACATATATACATATATATATACATATATACATTGTTCGGTAATCAATACCGTTTCTAAGACACGCAATGCTAAACTAAATTTTCTTCCTTCATAAAATAAAATTATGCATCTCAATAATGTTTAAATAATAATAATGAATTCCAAATTAGAAAACATTTCTCAATATGGCTCTTACATTTACGGCCCCTAATTGTTTATGCTATGGGCGGAAGAATTACATAATTCTAAATACCTCAAGAGCCATTAGACACCAGATACGCTTAATCTTAAGTGTTTCACTACGATTGCTTTATCATAAACTTAAACTATTAAAGATCAAATTATCAATGGAGTCCAGTGTATGAGTCCTTAATCTTCATGCTGACTCTTGAAACAAGCAGAGCTTACTCACTGGTCTGTCCAGCTGACTGGTCTTCGTCTGCACCACTACTCGTCTTACCACACCCTTTGCATCAGGCAAGGTCTTTATGACCCGGCCCATCATCCAGGAGTTGCGTGGTGCGGCATTGTCTATTATCAAGACGACATCACCCTCTTGAAAGTTCCTCCTGGGTCTCGACCACTTTTGCCGATTCTGGAGCAATGGCAGGTATTCCTTGAGCCACCTGGTCCAAAACAGATCTGCAATATATTGCACCTGCCGCCATCTTCTTCGAGCATACTGGTCATCACGGGAGAAGATTCCTGGAGGAATGTTGGGTTGTGCCTTCAGAAGTAGTAAGTGGTATGGTGTCAAAACGTCAAGATCACTGGGGTCGTCTGATGCCAGGGTGAGAGGTCTGCAGTTAATGATAGACCCCACCTCACACATGACGGTTAACAGTCTCTCATCATCCAGTGACTGTTGTCTGACGATTGAATTCAAGAGCTTTCGTACTGTGCGAATCAGTCTTTCCCACACGCCACCATGATGAGAAGCTGCGGGCGGGTTGAAGATCCACTTCACTCCTTTCTCCATCATTGCATTAGAAATTTGTCGTTGGTTGAATTCTTGAAGGGACTCACGTAGCTCTCTCTCAGCAGCAACAAAATTGGTCCCATTGTCTGACCGCATAATCTTGACCTGACCTCTTCTGCAGATAAAGCGGCGGAGCGCATTTATGCAAGAGTCTGTGTCCAGACTGTAGGCAATCTCGATGTAGCTGCCGTCAAAGGCAAATCTAATTTGTTTCATTCCTTTATTTAGTAGTTTAATGCGGTTCAAAAGTGCACAGAATAAAGACATTATTTTGTGTTTATAATGTAAAGTAGGTTATGATTTTCAGCTGTTTTGGTTTAATATTGTAGTAAAGGGGGGAACTTGTTTTTTTGTTCCACATGTGTGGGATGTTGTTTGGGGACATGGGCATAGATGCACACGGTGGCCAGAGAAGGCAAGACGACTAGTCACGTTTGTGTGAAGTTTTAACCTTTATTCCTTTTGAGTGAATGTGGCCAATGAGGTGAATATTGTGCTATTTACTTTCTTAATTGTTTTTGTGAGCCATCCTTATTTGTGTGCTAATTGTGTTTATATTGCTGTTTCCTTAGTTCTGACGGCATTGTTGGAGTGTTGTTTTAACATGTAAAAAGACATGTCGACAACATTAAATGTCTGTTAAAACCAAAGAACAAAGTTGAGCCTTGATTGAACTCGAAAGGAGTAACAGTCAGAACTCAGCCGCTTCGTGCTGGAGAGGGGAGAGAACTCAGCCGCTTCGTGCTGGAGAGGAGGGAGAGCCGCAGCGCCGACAACGAGCAGCTCGTTAAGGAGTGACGTCACTCTCTAGCATCGAAGGAAGGACCGACTGCTTGCACGGACTACAGCGGCATCAAACAGAGGCCAGGAGTGGAGCGTGGTTAACCTACTACCAAGTAACATGTTTAGAACAAGCTAAATGTGAAGAAGTGGATTAACTGTGCTTACTGGAGGGACTCTTTGAATGCTTAAAAGTGTAACCTGCTGTGGGCTGAAGTTTTAGTTAGAAAATTGCTGTTTGCTAGAAATTACAGATATTAAGTTGAAATCAAGTTAATAACAAGGGTTTGACGATTTCTTTTAAAGAGAAAGTTGTTTTTTGCATTTTATATTGCAAGTCATTATTCTGGTGTACATTTAAAGTAATACTTTTTCCATTTTACGTTTTAATATTGTAAGGAGATTTAAGGTGTCTGCAATATAAATTTCTGTTCATGTTAGAATAAGAGATAATTTACGTTAAAACACAAAACAACGACAGTTAAACATGTGGTAGTTGAATTAAACCCACCTTATCAACCTAAACATATAAGTTAAAGTTAAATAGCAAATAGTAGAGAATACACAGTTAAATGGCTGACGAACAAGACTGCGACAGTGAAACTATGGAGTTAAGACAAGAAGAATGCCTTGAAAAAGAAGCTACAAACGTGAGCTCACCTCAAGCAAGCACAAAACATGTTGCGGCAGCAGAGAGTTTGAGGAAAAGTGTGAGAATGAGAAAACTTACTGAGAAAGGCCAAACACAGCATGAAGAAAGACTAAATAAGCTTCAAGCTCGCTTTAAGGTCAGCTATGACAACTGGAAAGTTGCTGCTAAACAAGCTAAAACAGCACTTGATGACCCTGTTAGCACAAGATTGCATGATCACATTCAGCGAATTAGATGTGCCTCTGACGAAGTGAAACAAGCCTATGAAGAGTTGCGTCGTTGTGAAACACCTGATGGAAACATGCGCCGCAGAGTGGACACCTGTGATGCCATTTCTCATCGGATCGTACAGCAAGCACAAGCAAATCTTGCAGAAGATGAGAGTAAAGGTATGGAAAGATCACTGCACTGGAGTGAAGCTGGCTCAGTGTCCCTTCCAGCAGCTTCCCACAAATCTATGCACTCAGGTAGCGCACATTCGAGCTACTCAAGCCAGTTGTCAATCAAAAGACAGGAAGCAGCAGCGGAACTAGCAGCATCTGAAGCTGCTCTCAAGGTGATGGAAGAAATGGAATGTGAAAGAAAGAAACTTGAACATCTTTAATTGCAGAACAAAGAAAGGCTTGCAAAACAGGAAGCAGAGAATGCAGAAACCCAAAGAATGTTGGAACAAAAGCGGAGAGAGCTTGAACGCTTAGAAACTGTAAAGCAAATGAATGCTGCAAAGGCACGACTGATGGTGTATGAGCAAGAAAGCAACTCAGATGAAGAAATATTGGACCTTCTTCATGAAGTGAGTAGTTCAAGAAAGACCACGCTTAAACCAGTAAATCAAGCAGAACCCAAGCTAGAATCTTCACGCCTCAATCCAAGTGCGCAGCCGTTTATTATAGCACAAAACGCCATAAGAGGGCAACCTACAAGCTATACCACACAGGAAGATGGAGTTACTGCATTGGCTAAAGCTTTAGCGGAATCCATTAACATAGGTCGTCTACCTGTACCAGAGCCTGCAGTTTTCAATGGAGATCCAATAAAGTACATTGATTGGAAAATGTCTTTTGAAATGCTGATCGAAAGAAAAAACATCCCAGTGGGTGAAAAGCTCTACTACCTCCGCAAGTATGTTGGTGGTCCAGCAAGAAAGGCTATTGAGAGTTACTTCCTGTTAGGAACAGACACAGCATACTATGCAGCTTGGAACACCCTGGAGGAAAGATATGGAAGTTCATTTGTAATCGCTTAGGCCTTCAGAGATAAACTTTGGTCGTGGCCGAAGATTGGAGCTAGGGACAGCGCTGAATTAAGAGAGTTCTCAGACTTTCTCCGAGGCTGTGAAGCAGCAATGTTACAGATAAAGAGTCTTGAAGTCCTAAATGATTGTACTGAGAACCAGCGAATGATCGGCAAGCTTCCTGATTGGCTTGTAGCTAGCTGGAATAGGAAAGTAATGGACATTGAAGAAGAATGTGGTTCATTTCCAACATTTAGCAACTTTGTTAATTTTGTCACAAGAGAGGCAAGACTAGCGTGCAACCCTGTAACGTCGCTACATGCACTCAAGGAGAATTCTGAGAAGGTGAAACCTCCAAAGACTGGAAATATTGCAGCAAGGACATTTGTGAGCAGTGCAGAAGAAAAAATAAATAGAACAAAGTGCGCTTTCTGTGAGAAATTAAATCATGACATTCAGACATGTCGAAAGTTCATGGAAAAGGCAATAAACGAAAGAGTAAAATTTGTACAATCCAAAAAACTATGTTTCGGATGTCTCAGCTTTGGACACGTCTCTAAGAAATGTGAAGAGAGAAGTATCTGTGATACATTCAAGGGAAAACACCCTACATGTTTACATGAAGAAAGAGACAAAGCGTTTAGAAAGAGTCGGCGACAAAGAACAAAATGAAGTTAAAGGCACGGGAAAGCCGAAAGAAAGCGAACCACCTAAAGAAACGTCAAGTGAGGCAATCTCAAACCGGGTAATCCAAATAGGCAACAGTGATCTCACATCCACGATTGTTCCAGTCTGGTTATCCACAACAAGCAACCCAGATCAAGAAGTGCTGGTTTATGCCCTGTTGGATAGTCAGAGCGACACAACATTTGTTCTGCAAGAAAAGGCAGATGTTCTGGACACAGTAAAGAAAGATGTGCAACTAAAGCTCTTCACATTGTCATCCAAAAACACAATAATTTCAAGTCAAAAGCTGTCAGGGTTGCAAGTCAGAGGCTTCTATTCGTCAAAGAGAATCCTTTTACCCAAGACATACACAAGAGAGTTCATCCCAGCCAATCGAAATCATATTCCCACACCCAGTAAAGCAAGAGCATGGCCTCATTTAGAACACCTTGCAGAAGCGATCGCCCCTCAGATTGAATGTGATGTTGGCCTGCTCATAGGTTACAATTGTTCCCAAGCCCTGGTACCTAGAGAAGTTTTGTCAGGGAAGGACGATGAGCCCTTCGCTCTAAGAACAGACCTTGGCTGGACAATAGTTGGAGGCATCGACCCTTGTATCAATTATGGAGATGCAATAGGATGCAGCCATAGAATAATTGTCAAAGAAGTGACACCCAGTGCAACATTTGATAAGTTAAAAGAAGTGCATTACATCTGTCGCACACAAAACCAAGGAAGTAATCACACCACTGGATGTGATAAAAGTGCTTGAGTCCGATTTCAATGATAGGAAAGTCGGAGACTCTCATTTCTCCCAGGAAGATTTTCGCTTCATTTCAATAATGGAGGAAGGAGTGAAAATGCAAGAAGACGGGCATTGCGAGCTACCATTGCCATTTAAAGAGGACAGACCAAACCTTCCGAACAATAAGAGCTGTGCAGAACACCGACTCAAGTGTCTAAAGAAAAGATTTGGAAGAGACAAACAATACCACAAAGACTACATTAAATTTATGACTGAAACCATAGAGCGTGGAGATGCAGAAAAGGTGCCTCCTGAAGACCTTAACAAGAGCCCAGCCTGGTACATACCACACCACGGAGTGTATCATCCGCAGAAACCCGGCAAAATAAGAGTGGTGTTTGACTGTGCAGCAAGATATGAAGGGGTCTCATTAAACGACCACCTGTTGACTGGGCCAGATTTAACCAACTCACTGGTTGGAGTCCTGTGCAGATTTCTGAAGGGTAAAGTGGCAGTCATGTGTGACATAGAACGCATGTTTTATCAGTTCAGGGTCAGGGCAGAAGATAAAGACTATTTCCGCTTCCTGTGGTGGGGTAATGGTGATTTTCACTCCATTCCATCTGTTTACCGAATGCGTGTCCACCTGTTTGGAGCTGCTTCATCACCGGGCTGCGCAAACTTTGGCCTCAGATATATAGCGTCTCAATGTCTCGGACAGTTCAGTGAAGCAACAATAAGGTTCATTGAGAGAAATTTTTACGTGGACGATGGCCTGATCAGTTTCAATTCAGAAAGGGAAGCGATTAATCTGGTAAATGAAGCAAAGCAACTCTGCAGCACTGGAAAATTGCGACTCCATAAATTCATTTCACATAGTCAACAAGTACTTGACTCTCTTCCCAATGAGGATTGTGCAGAGACTATGATAAACCATGATCTCACACTTAGCGAACAACAAATTGAAAGAGCGCTAGGCATCAAGTGGTGTATTTCTTCAGACCATTTTCAGTTTCAAGTAGTTGTGAATGAGCGTCCCTTTACCAGAAGAGGACTGCTGTCGACCATAGCCTCCATCTTTGACCCACTAGGCTTTGTGGCACCTTTCGTTCTACTTGGAAAGCAAATACTGCAGAAAATGTGTCATGACAAGGCAGACTGGGACGAGCCACTCTCAAGTGAACTCTAGCCACGGTGGGAGTCCTGGCTCTCAGATCTTAAGAACCTGTCAGATGTCAAGATTGATCGTTGCTACCTTCCAAGAGATTTTCCAGCAGTTCAGAAATACGAACTCCATCATTTTTCAGATGCAAGTGTTGCAGGATATGGAGTCTGTTCCTATTTGAGAGCCATCAGTGCATCAAGACTAATCCATTGTGCACTTGTGTTTGCAAAGTCCAGGGTAGCCCCCACCAAGGTAACTACAGTACCAAGATTAGAGCTGGCTGCAGCTGTTGTGGCTGTACGCGCGAGTGACATGCTAAAAGCAGAGCTGGATCTTGAAAGATTTGAATAATTCTTTTGGACGGATTCACAAGTTGTCTTGGCTTACATCCGCAATGAAGCAAAACGCTTCCACGTTTTCGTCGCTAACCGCATTCAGCGCATCAAAGAGAGTACTAAACCAACACAGTGGAGGTATGTCGCATCAGAAGACAATCCAGCTGACCATGCATCCCGTGGGTTGAAAGTTAGAGACCTAATTGCTTCCAACTGGTTTAGTGGATCGCATTTTCTCTGGCAAGACCAACTTCCCTGTCAAGAGATTCATGTGGAAGGACTTGACACAGTAGACCCATCACCACACACCTACTCAACGAACCTACTCAGCCTCTTACGCCCAATCTTCTGTTGACAATGAAATCATCAGTGATACTACCACCACCAGGAGACTTTGTGAAGGAGGACCTGTACCTCCGCAAGAGATGGCGAAGAGTGCAATATCTGGCCAATGAGTTTTGGCAAAGATGGAAAAAGGAATACATGCTAAGCCTACAGCAAAGGCAAAAATGGCAGAAAACAAGGAGAAATGCAAAAATTGATGACATAGTGATTATACAAGATGACACAGCACCCAGGAATGATTGGAAACTTGCTAAAGTTACTGCAGTGTATCCAAGTGAAGATGGACGTGTACGCAAGGTGCAGCTGCTTATTAGCAACTCAAATTTGGACAACCATGGAAACAGACTCAGTAAGCAGATACACTTAGACGGGCCTATCCATAAGACTGTCACACTACTAGAAGCACACTAGATCCACTCGTTAGTTCATGATAGAAATCACAGGTGATTTGGTGGGAGTGTAGCTGCCGTCAAAGGCAAATCTAATTTGTTTCATTCCTTTATTTAGTAGTTTAATGCGGTTCAAAAGTGCACAGAATAAAGACATTATTTTGTGTTTATAATGTAAAGTAGGTTATGATTTTCAGCTGTTTTGGTTTAATATTGTACTTGTTTTTTTGTTCCACATGTGTGGGATGTTGTTTGGGGACATGGGCATAGATGCACACGGTGGCCAGAGAAGGCAAGACGACTAGTCACGTTTGTGTGAAGATTTAACCTTTATTCCTTTTGAGTGAATGTGGCCAATAAGGTGAATATTGTGCTATTTACTTTCTTAATTGTTTTTGTGAGCCATCCTTATTTGTGTGCTAATTGTGTTTATATTGCTGTTTCCTTAGTTCTGACGGCATTGTTGGAGTGTTGTTTTAACATGTAAAAAGACATGTCGACAACATTAAATGTCTGTTAAAACCAAAGAACAAAGTTGAGCCTTGATTGAACTCGAAAGGAGTAACACTCGATGTGGACGGCCCTTGTGGTGAGGCAGGTAAAGAGTACGCCATACCTTTTTACATGGCTTCGTCCCCTCTTGACCTCGAAAGGCCCAAAAAAGTCCACTCCTACGTTCGTGAATGGAGGCTGATCTGGTGTGATGCGGTCCAATGGCAGATCGGCCATTTTCTGCTCTCCCGTTCTACTGTTAAGTCGTCTGCAGACAGTACATCTTGAAATGATGCCTCTGATTGCTGAGCTTACTTGAGGTATCCAATACCTTGTGCGCAGTTTGGCCAACATGTAGTTACGGCCGCAGTGTCCTATTTCTTTGTGGATGTGTTGCAAGATGAGAGCAGCAATCGGAGAGCTTCTACATAGAATCGCGGGGTGCTTTATCTCTTCTGGCATTGATAATTTGGAGAGTCGTCCGCCTACCCGCATGATTCCTTCCTGCAGAAAAGGATCCAATTTGTAGATTGGACCAGTCTTTCTCAAATGTCCACTGTTTTGTAAGGCAAACAGTTCTTCAGGGTAAGTTTGTTGCTGACTGAACTGTATCAGCTCTTTCTCAGCCTCTTCTAGGTCTTCTATAGTGAGCAGGGTTGGCTGAAGTGTCAGCCTAAATCCTTTCATGTGCTCTGTTACCAGCTGCTCTTGTCGGCTTCACTGGTTCTCAGTCCTCTTGACCTTGTCCATGAAGACCTTTCTTTCCTCCCTCAGGTGCAGCAGCAACTGCTTCATGGGAACCTTGACAACATATCCATTATCAATGACGTCCTTCATGAATGTCTTGTAGTCCATATGGAAACCTGCGTGTCGTTTCAATTTCCCTTTCAGGCTGATGGCGTGCTATTCGGCGATACAGCGATTGTTTGGCATCCTGACTGCCGCGTTTTTTGGTGGCAGGCTCACACAGTAATGTCCATCCACCAGTCTAGCAGAACTGTTCATCAGAGTCATGAACTTGCAGTCTTCCCTTGACATTTCTTCTTTCTCCTCACAGATGCGTTCTGGGAAATCTGCATCATATTGTTGTCTTAACAACTGTTCTATTTCCACAACTGAAAGATAATTAACTGTGTGGTTTTTTTCAGTGTGGCTCTCCATTTTCAAACTTCGTAGAGGCCCATTTACCACCCATCCTAAGGCGGTTCTGACGGCATAGGGACCACCTCCTTCAGCATGAATCACTTGCCATGGCTCCATGGCCTTCGGGACATTGGTGCCTATGAGCAGGCCGATTGTAGAATTGATTTGAGGCAAAGTCACATCTTTCAGGTAAGGCCAACATGCAATGTCTTCCTGTTTGGGAATGCTTTCCTTCTGAACCGGAATGAAGCTGTGGGTGAATACTCTAGGCAGGTCGATGTATACGTCTTCCTCCAGCCCACACACTTGTAAGTCTGACAAGACTAATGTCTTCAACACATTATTGTCATCTGCCCTGCTACAGCTCATGGTGTTGAGAAGAATTTGTGTTCTTCGGCCCCTGAGTTTCAGCTTTCTTAGAAGGTCTTCAGTGCAAAAGCTTGCGGTGCTGCCAGGATCTATAAAGGCATATGTTTTCACATATCTATCACTCCTCTTAGATTTGACCTTGACAGGCAAGACCGCTAATGCACATTTGCTTCCGGCCCCAATATAGGAACAAGCTTCATGAGACACACATGCGTTGGAGATTTCTTCACTCTCAGAGCAGTTCTCTGTCCTCCTTTCAGTAGCCACATTGTCTTTTTTCTTATCAGTGAGCGCACTGTCGTCCTTCTTCTCTATGTGCAACAAATCTGGATGTCTTTGTGAACATATTTGACACCATGTTCTCTTTTTACAGTCTTTGCTGAGGTGTCCTGGGAAAAGACATCCAAAGCACAGGCCTTTGGATTTCAGAAAATCCAATCTTTTCTGGAGTGGTTGTTCTCTAATTTTTCTGCACTCCGCCATAGTATGTTTATTTTGGCAGTAGACACAAGGCTTTTGCATAGCAACACTGACAGTTTTCTTGACTGTTACATTTTGTTCCTTTTCTCCTTGTGGCGCTTCAACTCCTGTAGCGAAACTGCTACTTTCCCGCCGACTACTTTTCTTGCAATGATAGTCTCTTTTGTTCTTTCCTTCCTTTGTTGCATGAGGCTCTGACATACTACCAAATAGGGGACTTGTGATGATCTTTGCCTGGCGATCAATGAACTTGACCAAGGTTGAGAATCTAGCACGTCCTCTCCCCTTCTCTTCAAAATCAAAGGCAGTCACTCTCCACTTCTCACGCAATTTATAGGGAAGTTTGGAAAGAACAGCTCGCATATTAGTGGAGTTGTCCATTTCCTCCATGAACTCCAAGTCTCCCATTGTATTCTCACAGCCAGTCAGGAACAGCGCATAAGCATTAAGCGCTTTACCATCCTCTTGTTTGATGCTAGGCCAATTCAATGCCTTCTCCATATAAGCATTTGCAATCTTTAACTCATTTCCATAGTGTTTTTTCAACAGCCTTCTAGCTTCTTTGTAGCCTTTTTCAGATGGCATATGCTCACAGCTATGCACTAGCTTCTGCGCTTCCCCACTGGTATATTGGTCTAGATAGTAGAACATGTCTTGATAAGTATCAGCTTTGCTCTCAACAGCATGTTCAAATGATCTAACGAATGACTTGTAAGTTAGCGGGTCACCTTCAAACACCAGAACCTTCTTCTGTGGTAGGCGCTGTTTAACAAGCATCTCTGTGATGACATTTTGTCTTTGTAGCACCTGATGGAGGTTGTTGTCATCATTTATTTGTCTTGCAACTTGTCTCTGGTTGCTACCAGCTGGCTGGTGTAATCCAAGACCAGAGCTCCTTGCTATTCGTCCCACTGATGGCTGTTCACTATAATCACGTTCCTCTTCTTTCTTTATTTGGCGTTGAGAGGATGCACTGGAGACATAGCTACTCATCCCATCTTCATATGACTCCAAAACTTTTAATTTCGCTGAAGACTCTGTGTAACGAACTCACAAGTGCATTTGTTTGATACTTTATTTTGAAGTTATAATTTGGATGCCATATGCTTTTAGTTTGGTGCGCTTCCGGTATGAGCAGGAAGTATACATTAACATTACGCTATTTAAGGGGGCGTTTCCAAAGGAAAGGAAAGGAAAGGAGAGGAAAGGAAGGAAAAGGAGAAGGAAAAGTTTAACGATCTTGACATTGCCGATCAAGAAATCAGTTTTACGCAATCTAACGAAAACTTTCTAAGGCTGCAAGCACCTGGCTGGAATGGGAACAAGGTATTTAATTGTTGTTTTGTTTCATCGTTATTTCGTTGGCCGTGATTTACCCATGCACAGGTGTTTCATGACATAATTAACTGCAGTCACTCTGACAATAGCGTCCATTTGTCGATTTTGTAGTATCGCGGGTTTTTGTTGTAACCTTATTTTCTCACGTATGGCCAAAGTAGTTACATGGATTTGATTGCATGCCGTTGAGAGCTCTCATTTATGTTTATTATGGTTTGTTTTACACTGTAGCTCTTAGGGTGTTTCCACAATGAAATCAAGACAACAAAAGGAACAAAAGACTCTGTGGAACATCAGTACGCTTCACCATTGTCTGGCTGGGTTCGCTACAGTAAGAGCTTGAACTACACCGCTCCGTGACGACCTGTTGCTTCCACGAGGGGGCGTGACAGCGGATCTACACGCCATGCCCGGCATTGCTGCTTCATCGCCTGGGTACCTGGTCGCATCAGCAGAGCATGAGGCAGCACACCAACGCTGAAACTGGGCAACAGTCTCATAAACTCGGTGCAATGGTCAAGTACAGTCACGATCACTGACTGTGATGCTGAACTTCCGGTAAGCTGAACACATGAACAGCTTCCTCGACTGGAACACCGAACATTTATAAACACATCAAAGGAAGGAGACTGTTGAGATCTACAAAAATTGGACTATTTTGGCATACTCTTTATATTTAAGGATTTGTTATATTTGCATTGATTCAACAGCATGTGCCATTTCAAGTTAAAATATTTCATTCATCCACATTTGAGCGTGATAAGTGTTAGTATATAATTACTTAAACTCTAACGTTGTCTCTTGCACTACAGTTATTTGAAATTGGGGCTTAATATTCACTGTTATTTGAAAGCTTGCACCTGTGTTTAATATATGCTCGTTAATAGAAATTCTGGCTGTTGATGGCAAAATTAGTAAATAGTGACTGAGAACAAATTCACTCCTGATTTGATAATTCTGAGGGTTAGTGATGTCAAAGTCAGATAACACTAAGGAAACAGAGCAGATGGATAGTTCCCAGCATAAAGTTCCCAATCTCCAGAGTGAGCATCATACAGCTGTGAGTGCACTTGAGGAATCACACTTAAAAGAAATTAACAAAGAAGGTCAGTCTGATAATCCAGGTGAACTTGCAAGCACAGCGGCTGGTCTTCGACGTTCTGAGCGTGCACGGAATCCTACTCAGAAAATGCGTGCACTACAAATGGAAGAATTTAGCAAAAGGGAGAAAAGACTCATCTCCATGTATGAGAATTGGAAACTCACGGTACGTAAAGCAAGACGTCAACTTAAGTCGGCGATGACGGAAGATGAGCTCTGGCCACTTATTGAGGATCTTAAAAATGCCAAGGATGATATTATGGACATATATTTTGCAATTAGGGAGCTCTCCACCCCAACCATCGCAGTAAGAAGACGAGTTGATACTTGTGAATCCGTTACCACAGAACTGATAATCATCGCCCACAACAGAGCAATAGATGATGAAGGGATGTTCAATGAGGAACAGGAGAGACACCGCCTCCATGAACTACTACACCGCGACTATGGAAGGTCTGTTTTTGGATCTTCTGTCTCCTCCACCTGCCACAGTAAGTCTGACCAGCACTCTGCGACTTCAGACATGACAGCTAAACGTGCAGAGGCAGCAGGCGAACTATCGCCGAAGGAGATAAATTATGAGTTGATGATAGCATCAGAGAAACAAAAGGCAGTGATAAGACAGCTAGAAGAGCAACAATTGACAGCTTTAGAAGCACTCAAAGCACACAGGCATGAGTTGCATCGTTTGCAGGCAGAAAAGGAAACACAAAGACATGATTTGCATTGTTTGCAGGCGGAAAAGGTAGTACGAGTAGCTAAAGGCAAGCTGAGCATGTACAATAAGGAAATGGAACGTGAAGCTCTTGACTGCCTGGGCAAGGAAAAGGACCAAGACGCCAAAATACTGCCGGCAACTGCTGTCCCGCCATTGCCGGCTGCAACTGCCTCTCATAACGAGATTTCCACTCTTGCTCAAGTCTTTCAAGATAGCTTAGCATTGAATAGGCTCCCAGTTCCTGAGCCATTCATTTTCACTGGTGATCCCATGCGATTCACTGAATGGAAAGCAGCATTCTCCTCTCTTGTTGACCAAAGAGTAATCACTCCTGCTGAAAAACTGTACTATTTAAGGAAATATGTTGGTGGACAAGCACTTCATGTCTTAGATGGGACCTTCTTCCGAACTGATGATGGGGCCTACCAGGATGCCTGGAACAAGTTAAACCATCGCTTTGGTCATCCATTTAGCATACAAAGAGCATTCAGAGCAAGGTTATCTAACTGGCCCAGGATTCTATCTAAAGATGCCGAAGGACTCCGAAACTTCTCAGACTTCCTTAATGCCTGTCGAGATGCCATGCCTCACGTTAAAGGCCTTGACATATTGAATGACTGTGAGGAGAACCAGAAGCTGGTCCAGAAACTACCAGATTGGGCAGCTTGGCGCTGGAACCGGCACGTAACACAAAGCCTGAATGAAAGACAGGAATTCCCGAGTTTCAAGGAGTTCGCAATATTTGTGTCTAGCGAAGCAGAGATTGCCTGTAATCCAATCACATCCCTCCATGTACTTCGTTCATCAGGTTCTAATCCTGAGAAAAGAACAGCCAGAGACTTAAAGACAAACAAGGCTAGTGTTTTCGCAACTAACACAGCTACAGATGAAATCCCAAAGACAGAGCAGAAAAAGTTGAAGTCCATATGCATACTTTGTCAAGATGCGAAGCATCAGCTCCATTCATGTTCCAAGTTCAAAGAAATGTCACTGTTCGAACGACGCAACTACATAAAAGAAAATAAACTCTGCTATGGTTGCTTGAAATATGGCCACGGTGCAAAGGAGTGTCGTCATCGCCTCCTCTGTGACAATTGCAAAGGGAAGCATCCAACAGTTCTTCATGACTACAACTATAAAAAGGAAAGGTCTTCCACAGAAATTAGGTCCAGTCATGATGCTACTTCACTCAGTGTCACGAGCAAGGGCGTGTCCTGCACAACAATGGTGGTGCCAGTGTGGGTGTCTTGCAAAGCTGATCCAACTGTGGAGAAACTTGTTTACGCCATGCTGGACACCCAAAGTGATACGACATTCATCAGCCAGGAAGTGAGCGACAGCCTCAAGGCTGAAAGACACCCAGTTAAGTTGAAACTGACTACCATGAGTGGCACAAACATAGTCATCCCTAGTCAAACTGTTTTTGGCCTTCGTGTGAGAGGATATAGCTCTGCTGTTCAGGTTGATCTTCCAGTTACCTACACAAAGGATTGCATACCAGTAAATCGCGCTCACATTCCCACTTGTGAGACTGCTGAGCAATGGAGTCATCTCAAGGGAATAGTAGATGAGCTTCAACCACTGAAAGACTGTGAGGTAGCACTTCTGATAGGCTACAACTGCTCTCGAGCCATGGCGCCTAGGCAAGTAATTTTGGGAGGTGATGAGGAACCCTATGCTATACGGACGGATCTTGGATGGAGCATTGTAGGGAGATCATCACAAAGCTATGAGTCACAGAGCATGAGCCGCCTGTGTCACAGGGTAATGGTAAAGGAGCTGCCTCCAGCGACACTGGCCGATGCTATTCGTATCTTAGAATTCGACATTAAGGGTGGCAAGGAGAACAGCAACATCGATTCAAAGGGTTTGAAGTTCATCAGGAGAGATCCCTACGTCGACAACAGCCTGACAAGTGTTGGAAGCAAAGAAGAGGCCATTGAAATTGCCAGAGAAGCTTGTGAACTCTGCGCCACAGGCGGTCACAGACTCCACAAGTGTGAAATGACCGGGACGTCCAAAAAAGGCATGCTACCTTCTGAACTCGCAGTCAATATGGAAAGTATAGATCTCTCATTTGATAACCTTACCACTGTAACAGACGAAGAGGCAGAATATCGCTTAATTAAGAAACTCCAAAAAGGTGTCTATCCAGCAGACTTTAAATTGTTACTTAAAGTGAATTCCTTACCATCTCACAGTCCACTGTACTCTCTTGATCCATTCCCTGATAAGGATGGAGTCCTCAGGGTGGGAGAGCACCCGACAATCATCCCAAGAGATCATCACATTATGAAGATGATTATTGGTCATTTCCACGAAAAGGCAAACCATCCCGGCAAAGGTCTTAAAAATAAGGAAATTAGCTTCATCGGTTTCTGGACTCCGGGAATCGACAGGGCAGTGTCGTTCTACATGAGAAAAAGGAAGAAGAAGAAGATAGAGAGACAAAGAAGGAAAAAAGGAGAAAAAAAAAGAGACGCACTCTGGAATCAGTGGAGATTGAACAAAGTATCTGAAACTACTATTGACAAAGATGGGCTTGGAAGGAGAGTTAAGGTCTGCCTTGTAGACAAGGAGCTCGGAAAGGAAGGAGAGCGCCTCCACAAGCTGTCCACAGTGGAGCGCCCAGTTCACAAGCTAGTCCTGCTTTTAGAAGCTGATTAGACTCACTCGATAACTGAAAGTATTTTGCTCTTGCCCAAGTTATCTCATTAGAGAAATTCTATTTACGGTCAGAAATCATTCGTACCTAATATAAACCAAATACCCTTCCATTATTTACTAATGATTTGGTGGGAGTGTAACGAACTCACAAGTGCATTTGTTTGATACTTTATTTTGAAGTTATAATTTGGATGCCATATGCTTTTAGTTTGGTGCGCTTCCGGTATGAGCAGGAAGTATACATTAACATTACGCTATTTAAGGGGGCGTTTCCAAAGGAAAGGAAAGGAAAGGAGAGGAAAGGAAGGAAAAGGAGAAGGAAAAGTTTAACGATCTTGACATTGCCGATCAAGAAATCAGTTTTACGCAATCTAACGGAAACTTTCTAAGGCTGCAAGCACCTGGCTGGAATGGGAACAAGGTATTTAATTGTTGTTTTGTTTCATCGTTATTTCGTTGGCCGTGATTTACCCATGCACAGGTGTTTCATGACATAATTAACTGCTGTCACTCTGACAATAGCGTCCATTTGTCGATTTTGTAGTATCGCGGGTTTTTGTTGTAACCTTATTTTCTCACGTATGGCCAAAGTAGTTACATGGATTTGATTGCATGCCGTTGAGAGCTCTCATTTATGTTTATTATGGTTTGTTTTACACTGTAGCTCTTAGGGTGTTTCCACAATGAAATCAAGACAACAAAAGGAATAAAAGACTCTGTGGAACATCAGTACGCTTCACCATTGTCTGGCTGGGTTCGCTACACTCTGCAAGCGCACTTTCAACTTCCAATGTTGCTCATCTTGCTAGGAGAGCTGCATGCTCTGCTGCTTCTTTAGCACGTACAGCTGACACTGAGCTCCTTGAAGATCTTCTTGACACACCTGAGGCTGATTCACCTTTCATTTTATGTCTACAGTCCTGTAGATTAACTTGTGAAACACTATCGCCCACCCCTATGTCATCTTGTAGTGAAACATCTGAAGGTGCAATTGGACCACGGTTTGTTTTTTCACACTGGTGACTGACCCAATCCAAAGAACCTTGCATATGTTCCAGTTAATTTGTGACTGAACCATTCCTGGTCCACCTTGCTGGATTCCTCATCCAATAAAGGAATTATGGCATCATTCACCTCATCTATTTCTTTATGCATGTTGCACACATCGCCTTGCAAAATGTCTTGTATTATGTATGCATCTTCATTATTTTGCATGAGTTCATCTATTTTGTTCATTTTCGCTGTGAGTTTGCCAAGCTTGCTTTTCCTTTTTCCAATCAGGCGACGCAGTTTTTCTTGCAATGCCTTTTCAGTGGGCTTTGGTGCCCTCTTTTGGCCATAATCTGCGGGCGTCTGTTCATTCTCTGGGTCGTTTGCCATCTTTATTAACTACTGCTCCGTTCACCAGCAAATGTCCAAATAATCGAACTTTTCCAACATCAAATGCTAATGTCCTTGAATTATTCGCAGTGCAGCAATTATCTTATCAGCAGATGGTTTCAAACATTTATGAATGAACCAGCCGAGAGCTCCCGCTCTGACTGAATGACTTCCACTTGGCTTGAGTGACGCAGTGACGGCAATGTCGCAACGTTAGCAGCTCACTTCATCAACCTGCTTTCTCCTTCAGTGGATCCGATCCGTGTCGATCATCCGGTGAAGGCTTTCTGGATGTCCAGGTAAGTTCTCTGTCTTTCTGGCGAGGGTTTCCTGGCGAAGTTTTTCTGACTTTGTGTAGTGGCAACTCTTTCGGGTTTACTTGCCACTGTAGGAGCGGGTGAATAATAACTAGCCTGACGCGACAAAACTTCCAACTCAGGATCTTCGTTTCACAAGTTTACTAATAACTAACTCAAACATGACGTGGTCGAGGTCGTCGATCGATGTGGCTTGAGGTCGCTGATCGTGGTTGCTGCTATCGGCGCTCGTTGACCAGCGTCGGTGGTGTGGCTGTCACAGTGGCTGTCAGAGTTCGCTGATCGGCGTTGTTGTTGGAGTCGCTGCTTGCGTCGAGGATTGAAGTCGCTACTTGGCGTCGATGATTGAAGTCGCTGCTTGGCGTCGGCCAGAAAAACTTTGTCACCACCACCCGACCTTCTGAATGTGTGTTTTAGGCACGTCACATGACTACTATTTATACGGCATGTCACATGACTACCTTCTCACGTGTGGCTCGTTAGGTAATCAATACCGTTTCTAAGACACGCAATGCTAAACTAAATTTTCTTCCTTCATAAAATAAAATTATGCATTTCAATAATGTTTAAATAATAATAATGAATTCCAAATTAGAAAACATTTCTCAATATGGCTCTTACAATGACATACATAAATGTAGATATATTAATCAGATACCTAATTTTTGTAAGTTTGTAAATGAATTTAAACAATATAATAAAACTATTGCACAATACACAAATGTGAAAGGACAGAAGATATTTATGTACTCTTTAGAATATTTTCAGAGCGTAGTTTTCTAGCTTTCTTAACTTTGTCTGCCCCAGGATGTTCTTTTTGTTTCACCTCTGTGTCTAAATAAAGTTATTTTTAAAAATAAATATTGCAAGATCATTTTTTTTCTAACTTTATTAACATTAACAATAACAATCAAACAGTTATTAATACATATATAATACACAGAAAAGACAAAAAGAAGAGCAAGGGGGATTTTAAACAAAAATTCTACATAAATAACAAAGAAACAGTTTTAACCGCTTTCATATTTTTAGAGTCAAGAATAGAATTTATGTACTGACTGGTTTCTGCCTCGAAAATCACAAAGAAAGTTTTGAGTGACTAAATTTAAATTTGTGGAAAAAGGAATTTTGCTAGAATAATGTTCAAATTTATAATAGCTTCGCTGTTTTACCATCATTATTGAAGAAACCAAATCGTACATTTTTCCAATAAAGAACAAAGTCATAGTCAATATTATCAATGATAAATCTTGCTATATATTTCCAAAACTTAATGGTTTTCGTACATTGTCAGAACAGACATTACCAGAGCGTCACGAGCTGACGTAGTTCCCGTATGCGACAGGTATGACGTATTTAACGGCGCGCCAAAATAGTTTTTCGGAATCCATTTTTATTTGACTGACGAGTACGTTGTACAGTCCGCTAGATTAAAATCCTATCTCGTTTTTAGTGAGCAGAAAAAAGAATGAACGATCCCACACACCCACTAAGAGAGGTCTGGTCTGACCGAAGTTGTGTACAATAGTACATCACACCCATTAACACGGGAGAAGAGATGGCATTGACTTGGCTTCTGTAACTATGACGTTGTCAGACAACTGATCTAGAACCGTTAACTGCCGTTTCCAACTAAAATGCGGTCCAATGGAAGTAACTTTGATCAAATGCGCCATTAAATATTAATCAATGCTCAATAATAATTATAACAAAGGTGGCACAGCAACGTCTGCGCTCAAATGACAAGGTTTATCTAACTTGCTAAAAAGATAAGCCAACTCACCAAGGATCTCTTTTCTCCTGTCAGCGTGTGGCTGGTCAGTATAAACCCATTCATAGTTCTCACGAGTTACCCGATTCCCCATTTCAGAGGAAATAGCTTAAACGTTTCTCCCGATACACATAGGTTAGAAATCCTAGGCGTTGTAAAATGGTGGCCAGTCTCCCTTCTGCTTTCCACTTTTCTACCCCGCCCATATGACGTGCGTACAGAAGTAGCGTTTTTGTCACTCGGAAGTTATAACACTTAACCAAAAGGACGACGTTTTCTCTCTGTCTCTCTCTCTCTCTCCCTCGATACAATTTGGTTCATTTTAGAAGCCATACAATTCAATTTGATATTTAGTTGGATATTTCAAAGAAAGTGATTGCAGACAATCACAAAAGACTAATTGTATAGTGGCATTCTTAAAATATTTTCAAACATGTAAAATAAAATCTGATCATTGAGCATTGTTGCTTGATAGCACTATAAGAAATAAAATGGCAATGTCGATGTTTTTTATTTTTAGACATGGACAAAATTAGCAAATCTGAAATTCTTTACAAGAAATTATTGTGTAGTTAATATAAGAGCAGCATTTGTTGTCAAAGCCATGTCAATGTTTGCGGTGAATTCAAAATTAACTTAGAATTTATTTTTATTGTATTGGTAAGAGACAGCATCAGCCGTGGGTTCGATCCTGGCTCCGGCCATCCTGTGTGGAGTTTGCATGTTCTCCGCGTGCCTGCGTGGGTTTCCTCCTACATTCCAAAGACATGCATGGCAGGCTGATTGGACACTCTAAATAGCCCCTAGATATTACGAGTGTGAGCACGAATGGTTGTTCGTCTATGTGTGCCTTGCGATAGGCTGGCAACCAGTTCAGGGTGTCCCCCGCCTACTGCCCGAAGATAGCTGGGATAGGCTCCCGCACCCGCTGCGACCCTCATGAGTAGAAGCGGTACAGATGATGGATGGATGTATTGGTGGTGCCACCAACTGGCTAAAGCAAATACAGGTTATTTTCGTTGATGGTTTTCTCCGAGCAGGTTAACATGGTCTAACTAATATTCGCCCTGATGAGTGTTTAGGCCTTCAGGAGGTCACAATACGAAATTTGTCATTTTCTGTGAAAATGTGTGGGCGTGGCTTTGCACAGTTCTTCAATAAGACAACGCTGATTTTGAGGTTCTAAATATGAACTAAAACTCATAAAACTTTTCACAGACCTCAGGCCTGACAAAATTATCACTATGTTATTTGTTTCTCATGCAATTTTTAAAAAATGGCTTGCTAGCGCCCCCTATAAATTAAAAAAAAAAAGCAGCCCCGGATCTATGTTTCACTTAGCTTTTTAAAAATTTTATGGAGTATATACAAGGCCAAGACCTACAAAAAAATTCTCTTGGGAGTCATATGCTAAAATGCCCAGGGAGTCAGACATTTTGAATTCACTTCAAATATTGACGCGGCTTTAACAACAAAAACTGCTCTAACTTTCACCACACAATAATTTCTGGTGAAGATTTCTCACGTTGCACGAATAAAACATTGATGATTTTGCCAGGCCTGATATCTGTGCAAAGTTTCATGGGTTTTGGTGCTGATTTAGTCCATTAAAATCAGTTTTATTTATTGTCGAACTGTGCGTTGCTACGCCCTCAGCTTTTCGCGAAGAATCACAAATTTTGCATTTTGACATTATGAAGGCCTAAATACTCTTCCGAGCAAATACGAGGTAGATCTTGTTAACATGTTAGGAGAAAAACATGAAAGAATAAAGTATTTACTTCTTTTAGCCTGTAGGAGGCACTATGACTACGATGAAAAATATCAAATCAAATCAAATTTTATTTACATAACACTTTTCATACATAAAATGCGGCTCAAAGTGCTGTACAATAAAAACATCCCACTTACAACAGAAAACTACCCAACATATACACAAGACACATCCACATGCACATGCACGCCTGAACTCGCATATACACGGACACTCGCATTCACACAACCTGATAAACTGTCTTAATAGAAAGGCAGAAATGGCATGACAAGGCACAGAAAAAACATATGAGAAAATGTACCCAAAGAAGGTCATCCGCGCTGAGAGGAATGACAGCCCACGGTCACAGAGACCTCCACCATCACCGAGACCCCTGGCCCAGGTTGACCGGGGTAGACCCTACACATAGTGCAGAGGGCCCCAGTTCCCCGGGCCTAAGGATCCTCCTCACTGTGTGTTCCGGTCCTCACCCTCGGAATTACTAAAAGGCCGGTGCCAGAGGACCTCAGGGTCCTGTGAAGGTTGATTTGATAAGAGCAGGTCGGATAAGTAAGATGGCCCAAGACCGTTAAGACTAATAAAAACTAATAGAAGCACCTTAAAATCAATCCTGAAACACACAGGGAGCCAATGCAGCGATTTTAAAACTGGCATAATACGTTCCCGCCCTCTGGTCCTTGTCAGCATCCGTGCGACTGAATTCTGAAGTAGTTGTAAGCAGGAAATACTCTTTTTGGGAAGACCAGAGAGCAAGGCATTACAATAATCTAAACGACAGGAAATAAAAGCATGCATCAGCAGCTCCGTGTTAGCCTGAGAGAGAAACGGCCGGAGTCTGGCAATATTCTTGTGACAAAAGCCAATCTAGGTTACATTTCGAATATGAGGAATAAAACTGAGCTCAGAGTAAAAAATGACGCCCAGGTTCTTCACACATTGTGAGGGTTTAAAATCATTTAGTTTTAGTAAGAGTTTTGCTCTCTGCCTTTCAGGACCAATAACTAAAACCTCTGTTTTGTCCTGATTGAGCTGTAGGAAATTCTCTGCCATCCATGACTTAATAAGTTTGTAGATGTCTTCAGGCCTGCTTTATTATAAATGTGCGGAATCTTTAAGAGGATTTTTTGTGTCGTCTAAGTTGGAGCAGATTTTGTTGTCGAAGCCACGTCAATGTTTGAAGTAAATTAAAAATGTCCGACTTCTTGCGCAATTTAGCATATGGCCCCAAGAGACTTCTTTGTAGGTCTTGGCCTTGTTCATACTCCATCAAATTTTCAAAAAGCTAGGTGAAACACACATCTGGGACTTTTTTTTTTGCGCACCCGCCATAGTTGGGCTATCATGCCATGTAGGCTGGAGGATTTTGACTGTGTGAATTCTGAGGGGGCCTGTGGGGTGTTGACATAATTCCCTCATGGAACTAGAGGTCAAAGGGTGTGTTGGGGATGAGGGGTTTTAGGGCCTAACGTACCTCTATGTGCTCTTCCAACCCGACGCCCCTGCCCGGTGCCTCAGGTCTGCAGACCAGAAGCTACTGGAGGTGCAGAGGACTATGCAGAGCCTCAGAAGGAATCAAGCTTTTTCTGTTGCCTGCCGTTCTCTCTGGAATGATCTTCCATTCAATGTTAGGCAAGCCCCCCCCCCCTGTCCATTTTTAAAACTCCTTTTAAGACACATTTTTATTCTTTGTCTTTCGATATCACTTGAGAATGTTCACTGTTCCTTTTTAATTTTTTTCATAACTTTCCTTATTGGAAGACAATTCAAAAGTGACAACAACAGTAGACAAAGGTCCTGTCATGTCTCTGTTTTGTTGTCTGCTCAGCTGGAGTGGGGGCGTTACCCTCCAGCAGTCGTTCTGGGAGGCGTGCCTTCCAGCCACGCACCTGTAGCTCATCTCAGTCAATTACCATATGTAGCACCTGGAATAGTGCATTTTCTTTGAATGATGTTGCCATCAGTTGATGACCTTTCTTATCTGGTCTATGTTGGGATATGATATAGTGCTGTACAGTGGGGGGCAGTGTTGAATGTTTTGTTTTGAAAGGACTGTTGGCGAAGTGCGAGAGAAGAAGGAAAAAAGGAGAGAAGAAGAATCGCCGTGCTGTAGCGATGGTGAACTAATGAAAATATGACCTCTGTTAAGAGTAATAAAAGTTAAAATACCATACACCTAACCCTGTCCGGTCAATGGTGTAACAAATTGGAGGTTCCACCGAGATTCAAATGAATATTGCAAACTGACAGAGGACGTCTTCGACGACGGGAAAAGAAAACGGACGTCGGACGTGTGCTAGTGCAGAGTTGGCTAAAGGGAGCTATCAAGGGGTAGCTGCAAAGAGAGCTGACGGTTGGCTAGTGCTACACGGCCTTGTTTGATTTTTCATTTTTTTCAAGTGTCGTCGATTATACTGCGACCAGCAAGATGTCTGAGCACAGAGAAGAATTTTTGATGGACATAGAAACGCAACTGCTTGGATTATCAGTGAAAGAACTACACAGAGTCTGTGAGTACTGTGAAATAGCTGGGAGAGACTCGGAGGACATTAAGAACAAGACTCGTCACGCATTAGTGAAGCACATCGTGACGTTTTGTGAACGCGATGACTTTCTCAAGAGGGAGGACGAGGGCATGTCTGTGCTGTCGGAGCTGAACGACACGTTGCTTTTGCTGCGGGAGAATCGCGCGGAGGATGACGGCGCGGGAGCAGCGCGGGAGCAGTGGGCGGCGTTCACTCCTTCACCGGCCGCAGAGGAGAGAGAGGTGTATCGTCCGACTCGGCCAGCGCCCGACCGACGACTGGAGGTGGACCGCGCGCCACAGGTGCAGTCAAGGGAGACAACGCGGGACGAGAGTGCGCAAAGCAGAGGAAGGGACTCCACGAGCAACAGCTGCTGTATTTCCACCGGATTCAGAAAGGACTTCAGGATAAATGGTCACGTTGGTGAGACAACATCTAAAGACACTCTGAGTTTTAGCAGTTTGGAACACCAAATTGAAGGAGGTTTAAGGAAGGGTTATTCAGAAATTGAAGTCATCGAGGCTGTGGTGCGGGCGGTAAATCCCAGTTTAGAGCTTAGGAGCTATTTAGAGGGAAAGCATGATCTTACTTTAGCCACTCTCAGGCAAATATTAAGAGCGCAATATGCAGAAAAAGATGCCACTGTTCTGTATCAACAACTAGCAAAAGCTGTACAGGACCCGGCTGAAACTGCTCTGGATTTTTTAGTTCGAGTACTTGATTTGCATCAAAAGGTGTTGTTTGCATCTGAGCGTGCCCAATCTGGCCTCAAGTATAACAATGAGTTAGTTCAAAGCCAGTGTTTCCAATCCATCATGACAGGCTTGTCAAATGACAACATAAGAGCAGAAATGAGGATGTATTTACAGGGACGATATAGTAGCGATGAGGTGCTTTTAGAAAAAATGCAGATTGCGCAGCACAATGAAAATGAGCGGGCCCAAAAAGTAAAAGAAAAAAAGAACACTCAGAGGGCAAGTCTGAGCACAATCGTGAGGGGTGGTGACGAAAGTAATCCGTTAGCAGATAAACCATCAGATAAACAAAAGAAAGATAACTCACTTTTTGCAAAAATGGAGGAGAGTAACACTGCAATTAGGGAGCTCACAGGCCAAGTCGCATCTCTTGTGCAAACTGTACAGCGTGGTGGGCAGGCAGTTGATAAAGACCGAAACAAAGTGTCGGCTAACACTTTTAGGCGACTATCTAGGGTGTGTAGCATGTCAGCAAGAAAAAAAACACTGCACTCACTGTTTCAAGTGTGGTAGTGACACACATTGGGCAAGAGGGTGTAAGGTAGGGGGCATGAAAAAAACATCGGGAAACGAATAGCGGTTGTGACAGGGGGACGTGCCATAACCTCAGAGTATAAGTCCCAAGAAAATTCAGGCCATAAACCCCTAACAGAACCCGTAAGAACATGTGTTGTGGAGAGAAAAATAAACAAACAGCCTACTCATAACACCGTAACTCCAAAGCCAAATACAAAATCCAAAGCTGAAAAATTTGTTGGCTCCTCCGACAAATGGACAAGACGCAAACGAGTTGCTCAGTTAATCGGAAGAAAATGTCTTGTCTGGTGCAAAATAAACAGTGTGAAGACACAAGCGCTGTGGGACACTGGCGCCCAAGTGTCCATAATAAGTGATGCATGGAGATCCCAGAACATACCCACTGCCGAAATTCGTCCTATCAGTGAACTGCTAAGCAGTAAGGAGTTGCTGGATGTAAGGGCTGCGAATGGCTCTGAAATCCCATTTCAGGGCTGGGTACCAATTAGTTTCAGTCTGTGTGATCCGAAAGTTAAAGAAACTATGTCAGACGAGCTACTTGTCCCAGTACTAGTGAGTAAAGACATCCTGCAGCGGCCAATAATAGGGTTTAATGCTATTGTGGAAGTGTTGGGAAACAAAGAGGATCAGGGTCAGTCGAGCAAAAACATTGGAATGCTCAGAAATTCACTAAGACTCGGGTCAGGAAAGGCAGAAGCTTTGCTAAACCTCATCCAGGGGGCTGCAAATGAGACTGTAACGTACTCTGTAAAGACCGGACGGACACCTGTTGTAGTCTCTAGGGGGCAAATCAAGTGCATCACATGTTCTGTCCACACAGATCTGAAAGTGAAGACCGAAATGCTCTTTGAACCCGAGGATGACCTATCATTGGATGAGGGACTGTTGGAATTTATCTTTATATCAATGTTAGAATTTAACTTTAACCCAATGTAAACTCAAATAAGTAATCTGACTCCAATTTGCGACCTTACCCAACTCCCACACATCCAACAATATGCGCGCTCGTTCTGCAATAGAAAGGTATCAGGAAGCCGGCATTTTCACACACGGAGTGGATTTATTCCCAATACAGATTTCCTACATGGCACCTAGATCTCGGATCCCTCTCAATACAAGTCTACACCTCTCTTGCCACCAGCGAATGTGTTCTACCCCCGAGTTGCCCAGTACTGATTCATACTATACAACATGCAAATGGCACAGACAAAGGCATCCTGGCATGATTCTATTGGCTATGTGTATTGCAGTTAACTTTAGCTCGCTCTCATTGGTCTTTCTCCTCCCGCCGAATCCCGTGGCGACTCCTCCTGCTTGTGCTATCCCCCGATGGCCTCTCCTTCGTCCACTGGTCCCGGAGTCATCTCGTCTCGCTCATCACCATCTGCTTCCAAAACATTCCATTCATGCACAAACCCCCGCAACCAGCCTCGCGCCACCAGTCACACTCTCAGCATTTTACAATATCACATTTTCATACATTGGATGCACCAACATCTAATGAACTATGTTAAGCTCAAACTCTTATATTCCTTTAATAGTCAAAAGTATGAAATCCTTTAAGTGTAACTGAAGTTTAGACCATGCTAATGACCAGACATTCAGGAGAGGAATGCAGGAAGATTAGATCACAGCTGCACCACAGGAGGTGTGAACGAGACCCCTCTGAAACAATGGACTTCCATGCCAGGATCACAAAAGTGGCTCCGAGCAGTCCAACCTTTGTTCAGTTTTAAATTGACTGCCATTTACATTATCCTTTAATCCCTCTCATGACCTCAGACATCTGAGGTCATCACTTGAACACCTTATTTCATTGCTGCACACGAGCTCGACATCACTTGCCATAAAACTAAAACACATCAAACAATTAGTAAAAGAATAAGAATCAGTAGAAAATTTCCTTCCCTCCTTATGGCCTCAGGTCCCCGAGGCCATCTTTCCATACTCACATCCTGGACTCCCGGAGGGCCACGGCTACCTCCGCCTCCTGGGGGTCCTTTTGAGGGATCATCATGTACTGACCACCCGGAGGGAGTGGCCCCAACGTGCGTTCTATTGTCTTAACAGTTAATGATCTGATACATGGAATACAGCAACATCCGCATAACACCATAATAGCGGCAAACACAGCGATAGAAATCAGTACTGATGCAATCAGGCTTTTATATTTACCAAAGATGTTGAACCAGTCAGAATACCAACTGGTGTCCACACCTGAGTGCTCCTTCATTTTGTTACTTAGCGTGCGCAGACCCTCCAATGCCTTGGTAAGGCGACCGTCAGGAGATGTATTGTTGGGAATCAGAGTACAACACTGATCCCCAAAAATACCACACACCCCTCCTCTTTCGGCTAACAACATATCTAAGCTTATTCTGTTCTGGAATGCCATAAGAGACGTGGCAGCCAATTGCTCATGCACTGCCTGGAGTGCTGAGGTGGTAAAATTGCCAATCGTTGGACATTATAGTGGACATAATTAATCCGGTCCACATTTTTGTTTACTGTAACGAACAGGAAAAGGCTCTCCCATCCTGCCGCAATTTGATCCACCAATTTATACTCGTCAGGGATCCCTCTTGGAACTCCAATTGCATCCATATATGTGGGATCTCCTGCATTCAACCATTCTTGCATGTCCCTTCTCTTCCTGTTAAGGAAGGGGATTCTTCCCCATTGTCCAACACCTTCCCACTCCATTTTGGCCATATCTAAGGCTGTCACACTAACTGGCATGATCAGCGTTACCAGGGCGCACTTACCTGAGGCATTGGTGGGAAGCCTATCGTACAGCACTTTCTCTCCACACCACAGCCAAACATCATCACGAGCGAGAGGGATTCCTACTGGCAAAGACACATTTTCATTACACCATGACTCCTGGAGATTTCCAATCCCAGGACCAGTCCCATTTAACTTTTAGGCAGGTGAACTTTTGTTTTGCAACTTGGGTGTCAAAAATAGGCTCTTTCTTTTTTATTCCCACATCATTCCATGGGTGTGTCCAATTAAAATTGTACCCAAGTGTTCACCTGTGTCGGTTGTTTACATTTCAGATTTAGCAGTAGTTGTTGTGTCTGTGTCAGCGTCTTACCATCATCTCGCTCTGCTCCATACCATACCATTCCATTACATGCTCCTTTCGCTCCATCACTTCTGTCATCCCGCATCCTATGTTCAAACGCAAACATCGTCCACACAAAGCACACGCCAGCAGGTAAAATAGTCAATAAGTTAAACATTTGCATCGTCATCGTCTTTGTTCAGACTCGAAAGTGTCTGACTTTGATCCAATTCATGCCATCTACACATTCCCTCTCTTGACCTGCCCGTCCGGGCGGTCAACCTCTAAGCTCAACCATGGCGGGCACAAATACTGGGGCCGGGCGCAACTGTGAGCTATGGTACCACTTTTGTCCTGTAGTTCCCAATTGGATGGCGTGTCAGGTTCTAGCCAGAACTCTAAACTGTCCTTATCAGCGAGATCGAGTCCACCTCCGGGAAAGCACCCGGAGGTTGATGTACGGAGCGATGTCCGACTCCAGTGATGCTGAGTTCACTGAGTTCAAATATCTAACTGTGTTCCGAGATTACAAATTAAGCCTCGAGCTAACGCTCCAATTTTGACTGTTAATTGACAAATTTTAAAGCAACACAAATGAAATAGTAACCATTTATGCTTAAAATAAAAAATCCCAAAACTATAATAACGCAGATACCGAATTAAACCTCTATTTTTTATTTATTTATTTTTTTATGGGAAGAAAAGGTGCTCTACAAGACATAGACAGCTCCAAGACCGCTGCAGTCTTCACCTCCTATTGTCTCATGATTGGCTCAATCCACCTACAGGCTGTGCCCACACTGATTCTGTCAACTGGGGGAGGGGGTAGAGACAGTAAAAACATCGCGGAGCTGTGGAGCCGAGCCCCAACTCAGTCGGGCCCTGGGTCCACAACACCTCTAGCAGAGACACACACAGAACTACCACTTCCGAGCGACCCTTCCCTGGAAATTTTGAAATTTAGTAATGTTCCCAAAACCAAAGAATTTGTAGTCGGTGCTGATATATGATCTCCCGATTGTGCAACAACTATGGGGTCTAGACCTCTAGTATGATGACGCTCATCAATATTCAATGCGATTTGTGGCTCGGCGAAAGTAAACAATTCATACCATTTCCGCTGCTCAGGGACAAGGCACGCGTGCGAGGCAACGCCAGTAGACATAACAAATATATAATTCTAACGCAAGATGCACTCATGACTAAATTTGGATGAGTGCATTTTTGATAAACCAAATCATGTTTGTGATCACATGTACAATGTGATATGTCAATTGGTGAATTGAAAGGGTGGCGGTTGCTAAACCACTCAGACCAGAGCAAGAACAGGGCATACCCACTGCGGGAGGATGGGAACCAGGTTTCAGAGCTACCCTCAAATGTTTCAGTTCAGTTTAGCCACTGGGAAGGAAGAGAGCACGACATATGCTCCCTCCGACGGATGTGCAGAGTCAAGTTCAGTCCCATCCGGGAATGCCACTCGAATTCCAGTGTTCGTTCAGTCAATGGCAGTGACTCAGGCAATCTTGAGAGTCCACATGGCTCAGTGGGGGTTGCGGAAGGAGCTCATAGCTCGCCCCAATATCCAGCACCATCGAAAACTTGTCCATCCACCGTCCCCGGAATGCTAGGACCTGCTAGTCCTCGAATGCTGAAGCTCCGCTGCCCCCTGTCATGGAATGGGGTACGAGCGGGTTTGTGTCAAGTGCGTTGGGAGTGGGTAACGGTGGCGCCCCCTGCGCTGGTGGAGCTCTTTGTGACAGATATGGCACCGGAGGATGGCACATTCCAGAAAGTGGCTCGGCATGGACAGCTCATCACCCAGTGACCCCACACCCCGCAGCAAGTGCACACCCCACTCACAACCCCCGTCTGTAATCACCCATACCTCTTTTACTGCAATCCCAACCTCGTTGACTGGCCTGCTATGGACAGCAGCCAGTCTGCTGTGGCGCTGCGTCACCCGAACCTTGCCCAGAAGCAGCAGAAGTGGAAGGAGCAGCTGCCTCCTTTTTTCTTATCTCTCTTGGCCTTCTAAACCTGCAAGTACAACAATTTTAGTCACGCTCCTTAATCCAATCCCATATATTCCTTTTCTGATGTCGTGCAAAGTTGGGTGCAAAATGTGTTCTACTAGGCCGATTAGCATTTTTTCATTCATGGACTATTTCGCCTGATGTCTGCCACTGGAAGGTGCACGCCCTTGTGGACGGCCAACTGGAACAGCTGTGTAGTAATGTCGACATTATTGGATGGGTCACTGCCGGAAGTCTCACTCCATTCATGTCTCGCCCTGGCCACACAGACCAGGCCTGTCTCCCTTTTCCCCACCTGAAAGACACAGCAACATCGACCCCAACGGGCCAGAAATATCTGATGCACGGCACAGCCAATCTCACCTGAGTTGTCCCCATTTAGCTGGTGACCATCATGCTGGTCAGCAGATCTGGCCTCGGCCTCAAGTGAGGATAGTTCCTCTGAAATAAATTTTGTCCCGCTTGTAACTCTGTATAAACCTCTTAGTCTGGTGTCTCCTTTGTAGGAGATTTCAACCAACGTGACCTCTTTACAACGTGTCGAATAAACCAATGTTGACCTTTCTGCTATCTTTACAGCTGTGAGAGCTGTTACTAACGCCTCCTTCCCCCTTGGGTAATTACAAATGTCTTATCTTCAAACTTCATACAAGCACCCAGTATCCTGGCTTCACTCATTTTGCGCCCCTGCAGGGAGACAGAAAGATCCTTGTCACTCTAAATTTGCGCCTGTCTTTTGTTTTCCTAACACTTTTCACATATGGTCAACTAAAGTTGCTTCAACATCTATTTCCCCTTTGTTCTTAAATTTGAGGTATTCTATAAGTTCTTCCAAACAGTGTTTTACAATGTCTTAGTCCTAAATACAATGAACTACGTTACAATGGAAAATATCAGAATAACATTCATACATCCAACATGAGACACGTGCTTGAGACCACTTCAGGGTCATTTTTGACTGAAATATCTCCTCTACAACAACTTACCCTTGCGTTAAGTGAGTAATTTTCCATAAAAACAGTGCCACTAATTCGACATTAACTTCAAGTATCACTGCTGTGGTGCTGTATTATATGGAAAAGTCTAAACAATCCAAGAAAATTTTGCCCTATCCCGGACTGGGTGTGTGTTATCTAGTCGCGCATCCAATGTGAATATATCTTATATCTCCCTCCTTGTTGAGGAGAACCTCTGGGATGGTAGTGGTGAGGCGCTATTTGAAGCAGCCTCTGGCCTTCTGGTCACACTGGTCACATGTCACCTCAAACCTGTGGACAGAACTGGACGAGTGGCACTTGCCAGTGAGAATGAGAAGGGGTAAATTATCTTCCTTCCAAAACTTTCAGTTTTGCATAAATTTTGTGTAATAACGTCAATCAATCATTCACTTGATGCTTGAATTTAATTACTCCAATCTATCTCCAAAAACAATTTCAAAATCAATACTCGGGAGTGCAATAGGGATTCAGGTTGATCAGGCCTGTCCACCCATCGCATCCTAAGTACTGTAAGGGCTTGCCGGTGACCTCAAACAATTTTCTGTCCTGAGGCCCGTCCCTACAACATTCACTCAAACCACATATGCATACAAACACTTTTCTTTCACACTGTCATTCACCAAACGATACTTTCCAATTCCACACAGAGACCCCTCCCTTGGCGCGTCCGCCTTGATTTCACTGAGATTTGTGCTGGCAGATCCATAATTTTGCCTTAATTTAGCCAGCGTATGCCAAAATTTACAACTGTGGGTCTCTGGATTTTCCCATTCACTCCCTGTGAAGTTGTTTCTCCTCTCCTGGACGCAGCTGACGAAACTGCACCTGTGACATCAAACAGCTCATAGATGCGAATGTTAGCAGTCTGGTATTTATGGAATGATGTCATATCCTCTAAAATTGTCATGTCAGCGTTCGCGTCGTACAGTCAAAAAAAAACATCTGTCTTCCACCTTTGTCACATTTAATACACATCCGTTAATAAATCATCTACAAAACTATTTAGTCCAACTTTATATTTGGTAAACCAATCTCCAATGGCTAGATATTCCCCTTTCCAAAGATTTTCTTTCAACATGTTCATAGGATACTTCACTTAAAATTTATCCCAAAACCACAATCCCTTTGCTTAAAATTTAAATTTTAATAAGATTGTCGCCGCCCTGCTGTTCCTCAGGCATCCCCTGCATGTTTCAGTGTTTAACTTGTGTTCTAATTCCCTGCTAATTTGTATTTATTGTTAGGTTGAATACATATATTTTATCCCGTACCATACTACACTAGCACTGTAAAAAAAAACTGCTCCACACCTCAATGAGAGGCAGATGCCTGAAGATTAGATCAACGACTGCAACATCGTGGGGGGTGCCGCGACACACCTCTGAAACAAAAGGACTGTGACCTTCTTTCGAGAGCACCAAAAGGCATATCTTCCTTTTCAATCAGTTAACGACTGCCATTGATGCCTGTTTTTCCTCTTGTGTCTGAAATGTTTACATGTTCCTGCTGGTGCTTCCCCCCCCGGGGCCAGCACGGGCGTCTCCACACTCCCCTGCTGTTCTCCGCGCACCCTCTCTCTCATTATTCACAGCCTGTTCGATCAATTGTATGGTCGCTGGTGCCATCCTTGAATCGTTATCTTTTGCATCTCAAACCATTCTGCTCCCCCCCCATTAATGGCGCCGTCGGATCGGGCGGCGGCTCAAACACATACTGTTGCGAGTCTGGCAACTGTGGATAAATGCCTCTCAGACATTCCGTCTTTTCTTCCACTTTTTCAATCACTTCATCCTCTTTCTCTGACTTCCTCCCCCTACTTTGGAACGAGCATCTAACTTCAAAGAGCTGTTAACTCTTTGTTAGAGCACACTCATGATTTTACGATTACACCTATACTCATTGCCTTCTGTAAAATCTTTCTCACTCTTATTTTTTTCCTTCAATTTTCCAAATTCACTGTAGCCTTACCAAAGCCACTCAACCAATCAAGGTATCAAATCACAAACTACAAAGTCAGGAACCATCTATGCTCTTGCAAAGGTTTCTCATGCTCTCAAAAGCTTCATTCAATTATGATTTCATAACACCAATCTTTTTTCTTTGTGTCATTTCCATCTGTGCATTTCATTCCAGTTACTAATTACAGTTACCTTAATAGAAAGACCATCAACTAAAGTATGAAACATAAAATATTTATTTCTTCAATTCCTCCTTACAGCAGACCCTAATTCTTATCCTTTTCATTTGTTCAAGTCACACCTTCTTCAATACTGCCTGTTTCATCATCCTCCTTTCAATGGAACATTAATTGTTCCTTTCTCTTTTCTACACATTCTGCATCTTTTCACATTCCTTTTCTTTTCTTATTGAACTTCCAATCGCTACACTGACACAATTTCTTCTCTTTTCTCTAGCTTTCTTTCTTTCTCTTTTCTTATTTCATCCCTACTTCATGTTTTTCTTCTCTTTTTTGTGTTTCATTTTTATGAATTTATCCTCAATCTCCGTGCCACACCCAGGACCCGAGACCACTATAACACTTCCTCTCCTTCAACATCCCGAAATCCACTCGTGCGTGTCCCAACCACTTTTATGCAGAACAATTTTAGCCTTCACATTCACACAGCTTCCACACAGACACGTAAATCCCAGATTTTAAACCGTGTCCCGATACGTAAATCCCAGATTTTATACCGTATCTTAACCACGAATAGTTCCAAACTATTCTAGTAGGTAAATCCCAGATTTTACATCCTACTAACGTCCACACCTTTACACTTATTTATTTATATATTTATTTATTTATTTAACCATATCATATCTTAACCACGAATAGTTCCAAACTATTCTAGTAGGTAAATCCCAGATTTTACACTACTATCGTCCACACTTTTACACTTATTTATTTATCCATTTTAACGCCGTTCCACTCTGCCTTCCTCTTATAATTTAGCGTTGCCAATATGCAGAATTTGAAAAGGATCTGCTTACCTTATGTCACTGTGGGCCCAAGAGGAAGGCCGGTCGGATGTGCGGCTCCTTCATTCATTATCAGGTCGTCACCTGGTGTGGACGTGGGCCCCAGGCCCGAGTCTCAGACTCTTGTGGTTTTTCCTGAAGCCCCAGGCTTCCTTTGAGCCCCAGGCTCTTGAAGCCCCAGGCTTCTTTTCTTTTCTTAGAGTCCCAGACTCTCTTTGAAGTCCCAGACTTCTATTACCTCTCATGCATCCCGTCGGCGTCACCATAAATTGTTGGAATTTATCTTTATATCAATGTTAGAATTTAACTTTAACCCAATGTAAACTCAAATAAGTAATCTGACTCCAATTTGCGACCTTACCCAACTCCCACACATCCAACAATATGCGCGCTCGTTCTGCAATAGAAAGGTATCAGGAAGCCGGCATTTTCACACACGGAGTGGATTTATTCCCAATACAGATTTCCTACATGGCACCTAGATCTCGGATCCCTCTCAATACAAGTCTACACCTCTCTTGCCACCAGCGAATGTGTTCTACCCCCGAGTTGCCCAGTACTGATTCATACTATACAACATGCAAATGGCACAGACAAAGGCATCCTGGCATGATTCTATTGGCTATGTGTATTGCAGTTAACTTTAGCTCGCTCTCATTGGTCTTTCTCCTCCCGCCGAATCCCGTGGCGACTCCTCCTGCTTGTGCTATCCCCCGATGGCCTCTCCTTCGTCCACTGGTCCCGGAGTCATCTCGTCTCGCTCATCACCATCTGCTTCCAAAACATTCCATTCATGCACAAACCCCCGCAACCAGCCTCGCGCCACCAGTCACACTCTCAGCATTTTACAATATCACATTTTCATACATTGGATGCACCAACATCTAATGAACTATGTTAAGCTCAAACTCTTATATTCCTTTAATAGTCAAAAGTATGAAATCCTTTAAGTGTAACTGAAGTTTAGACCATGCTAATGACCAGACATTCAGGAGAGGAATGCAGGAAGATTAGATCACAGCTGCACCACAGGAGGTGTGAACGAGACCCCTCTGAAACAATGGACTTCCATGCCAGGATCACAAAAGTGGCTCCGAGCAGTCCAACCTTTGTTCAGTTTTAAATTGACTGCCATTTACATTATCCTTTAGGACTCAAACTTGAATATCAGCTGATCACTGTTTCTTGTTCCTCACGTAAAATCAACATTTATGTGGAAAATGCCACGCAGCATGACATTGTAATGCCTTGTAAAACTGTGATAGGAAGCATACAGAGGGTGACAGACTGTTACCCAGTGCAGTCAGAGGGGCAGCAGATAAATTCTGTTGTTGCTGAAACTCCGCAGACGTCTCCAGACTCTCCCACCAACCTGTCTCGAGATGGTCAGTATTACCAACCATTTGATCCGCCTGTCAATGTGGGCCACTTGACCTGTGGAGAGCAAGCAGTGGTCAAACAAATGCTCAAAGAGGAATCGGAAGCATTTGGGAGAGACAAAGGTGATATAGGTTACATTCAAAATTTAAAAATGGACATTAAGCTGACTGATGACATCCCGGTAGCAAAAACATACAATGCTATACCTCGCCCGCTGTATGACGAAGTAAAAAACCACATCCAGGACTTGTTAAACAAAGGCTTTATACGGAAATCCTTCTCGCCGTATGCTGCTGCAGTCGTCTGTGTGAGAAAGAGAGACGGAAGCCTAAGACTTTGTATTGACTACAGAGGGCTCAACAAAAAGACAATTCCGGACAGACACCCCATACCACGCATACAGGAGATTCTGGATGGTCTTGGAGGGAATGCTTGGTTCAGCGCGCTGGACCAAGGAAAAGCTTATCACCAAGGGAGTGTCAGTGAAGACTCAAAGAAATTCACAGCTTTCAACACGCCGTGGGGACTATATGAATGGAATAGGATCCCTTTTGGTCTCACAAATGCACCTTCGGCTTTTCAGCGCAGTATGGAGGAAAGTTTAAAAGGTCTCAGAGACAAAATATGTATTCCATACCTAGATGATGTCCTGGTCTATAGTAAAACATTTGCGCAACATGTTGAGGATGTAAGATCTGTCTTAAAACAACAGAAAGCGTGGGGAATTAAACTCAGGCCAGACAAATGTGAACTTTTCAAAAATGAAGTCCGCTACGTGGGCAAAGTTATTTCAGCTGAAGGGTACAAGATGGGCAATAAGGAAGTTGCAACTGTACAAGCACTCAAGTCAAAACCACCTTCAAATATCAAGGAGTTGCGCAAACTCCTGGGATTTTTGGGGTACTATCGGGGCTATGTGCAGGATTTTCCACGTCACGCAAAATGCTTGTATGACTTACTGTCCACAGATGTAACCCTGGTTCCGGACCGAGGTCTCACTCAAAAAGGACAGGACAGCTTCCGTCACATCAGAAAATAGAGTGGAATACCACTCACCAGAAAGCCCTGAACTATTTGGTTGATGTGCTGACCAACCCACTTGTAATGGCGTACCCCAGGTTTGAGGACCCATTCGTTCTGCATATTGATGCTTCAGAACAAGGGTTGGGAGCAGTCTTGTATCAGAGACAGGATGGCGTACTCAGAGTTATTGGGTACGGCTCACGAACGTTAACACCAGTGGAAAAAAATTATCGTTTACATTCAGGGAAGCTTGAGTTTTTAGCGCTCAAATGGGCTGTCACAGACAGGTTTAGGGACTACTTGTTCTATGCTCCCTCTGTAACAGTATACAGTGATAATAATCCTGTCACATATGTTTTGAGTACAGCTAAACTGAATGCAACAGGACATCGCTGGGTGTCGGAACTGGCCGATTACAACATATCACTGAAGTATCGACCAGGTAAGGCAAACATTGATGCCGATTTCCTGTCCCGTATGCCGATAGACATGGACTCCTATATGAGTGAGTGTACCGAGCAGTACTCCCCTGACACTTTGAGTGCACTATTCGGTGCAATTGTAATGCAGAAACAACACGAAATAGACTGGATATCAGCTGTCACATGCAATCCACTGGTTCAGAAATTGGCGACAGATCAACGGCCAGATGTAAATATAACTCCAAAAGACCTATTGCAGGCACAGGCAAAAGACCCTGCCATATCCCGTGTCCTCCAGTTGAAGGCACTTGGTGAAAAGCCAAATAAGAGGGTCACAGATGTGGAAGCAGCGAAAACTAAACAATTGCTCCATGAATGGAATAGGCTCTACGTTACTCAAGAGGGCTTGTTGAAGCGCAAAACGGCAACCTGTACTCAAGTTGTCCTCCCAGAGGTGTACAGAGATCTGGTGTACAAATACCTTCATTGTGAAATGGGACACCTAGGGGTGGAGCGTGTACTTAATCTGGCAAGGCGTAGATTTTATTGGCCGGGGATGCAAAAAGATATTGAGTTTTTCATAACTCAAGTTTGAAAATGTAACATCCAGAAGAAACCGCATGTGCAAAGCAGAGCCCCAATGGATCACATACCTGCAACCGCTCCTTTTGAAATGATTTCAATAGACTATCTTCACCTTGAGAAAAGCAGGGGAGGGTATGAATACATTTTGGTGATAATTGACAACTTCACTAAATTCGCCCAGGCATACCCAACCCGTAACAAATCAGGCAAAATGGCTGCAGAAAAAATCTTTAATGATTTCTCTCTCAAATTTGGTTTTCCTTCTAAAATACATCACGATCAAGGCAGAGAGTTTGAGAACAAGTTATTTAGACAATTACAAAAATACACTGGTACAGCAAACTCAAAGACAACACCCTATCATCCACAAGGGAATCTTGCTGAAAGGTTTAATCGCACCCTGTTGGCAATGCTGCGAACCTTGGATGAAGAGAAGAAGGCAAATTGGAGTGACTATCTAAACAAAGTGGTACATGCATATAATTGCACAACTAGTGAAGCCACCGGATATTCTCCTTTCCTTTTGCTGTTTGGTCGAAACCCTCGTTTGCCAATTGACCTGATTTTTGGAATAAATGAGGAGGAAGGATGTAACTCACACCAAGAATATGTACAAAAATGGCAACAACAAATGAAAGAAGCATATGACATTGCATCAAAATCCATTAAAAAACTACAGAAAGAGGGAAAACCTACTATGACAGGAAAAGACCAAGTGCAGTGCTGTTCCCAGGTGACAGGGTTCTCGTGAGAAATATGTCAGAACGTGGAGGACCAGGGAAGTTGCGCTCATATTGGGAGAATCGAATACACATTGTCGTCTCTCGGAAGGGGAAAGACAGTCCTGTCTATGAGGTGAAGCCTGAATGTGGCACAGGGAGAGCCAGAATCCTTCATCGTAACATGTTAATGCCATGCAATTCCTTACCACTCCAGGAATCAAACCAAGATACAGGAGGAAAACGAAACCTTGGTCAGCAAGGGAATGGCATCACCAAAACATCTGATGAAGCTTCACTGAACGCAGAAAGCTCGGATGAGGAGGAAGGTTTCTGGCCTCAAAGTGCGAGGAACTATCATCAACATCACCAATCTGTGGAGCATAACATTGCCCCTCCCATGACACTTGAGGCACAATCAGATTTAAAACTGAATGCCGAAGCAGAGGAGTTCAGAATGGATATTCCAGGTCAAATTGTTGGGGACAATGACTCTCAGGAAATCTTCACAACTGGAAACAACGGTCAAGACGACATACACGCCATCCTGCCTGAAGACCCACCGCAAATACATGTACCCGAGCCTACTGACACACAGCCACGTAGGTCACAGAGAGAAAGACGACTTAAAGAGACCTTTACATATGATTCGTTAGGCAAACCTACTTATCGTCCAGTGAGGCAACACACCAGCCCTATGTATGTTAATACACTGGCACCGATCTATGGGCAATGTAGTGTACCTTGGCTATCCCCACAGCTGTCTGGTTTGCACAGGGATTATACTAATCCTAACTTTGTTCCTGTAGAATATTATTGAAAAACTGCCCCATCAATATAGATGTGAAATCAGAATGGTTAGTATTCAGCAGTTATGACATGGAACAACAGTTAGAACTGGAATTATTATTTGTGTCACAGCGTTAATTGAGGACTGTTCTGCGATTTCAAACTGTTCATAAATTGACTATTAATGTCTAGACACTATAGTGTTTGCAGAGGGTAGCGTGTGATTATATCACATAGTATACAGTCATAATTTACTCTTGCGGTAGAAACCGAAGGAAATGCTTTTGAAGCCATCTAAGCCAATTTACTTTTCTTTAAAAGGGAGGTTGAAGCTATTGTTTAAAGGGAATGTATCCTATTTTTGTTATTCGCAACTTTGGAAGTTTGAGCGATTGTATGCCATAACCACTGCAAATTTATGACAATGTTGAGGACAACTTTTATTTTGCAGGGGAGGGTAGTAGCACCTGGAATAGTGCATTTTCTTTGAATGATGTTGCCATCAGTTGATGACCTTTCTTATCTGGTCTATGTTGGGATGTGATATAGTGCTGTACAGTGGGGGGCAGTGTTGAATGTTTTGTTTTGAAAGGACTGTTGGCGAAGTGCGAGAGAAGAAGGAAAAAAGGAGAGAAGAAGAATCGCCGTGCTGTAGCGATGGTGAACTAATGAAAATATGACCTCTGTTAAGAGTAATAAAAGTTAAAATACCATACACCTAACCCTGTCCGGTCAATGGTGTAACACATAGACTATTTAAGGACATGATTGCTACTCACACAGTGTTGGATTATTCTCATTGCTCATGATCATTGTATCAAAGTCTTTGAATAACTAGACGTCTTGTTTTGCCCGTATTGTCTCGTATTATAGTGTTAAGTACTTTCGTCATTTATTGCTATTTGTTTCTGTTTAATACGCATGCAAATTAAATTACCTTGTTCTTTTGAAACAAGCAATTTTCGTTCTTACTTTTCCTTGCACCTTGTTTTTGCAAGCGTTTCTCGTTCTCCATGTTTATATCCTGGTAAATGTTTTACCAGCGTCATTTGTTGAACTTTGTCGGTTCTGTGTTTTTTTTTCCATAAATAAACCTTTTGTTAAAAGCATTTTACCTTGGTCTACGGCTCTACGCTTTAAAGTCCTGCCTTTTTCCTTTTTTCAGTTACTGAAAACAGGAACGTAAGAGATCCTGCCTCCATTGATTTTTTTTCCCCCCAAAAGGTCCCCTTCCTCCCCCAAAAAAGTTCACTTTCGCTCTTGCCGACAATATAACTAAAAAGTTTAACATTTTGTTTGCCATCCGCTTCATCCATTGTCACGATCGTGTGCACAGAATTTCGAACCCCAAAGCATAGCCAAAACAATTGTGAGCAAATACTGAATTTTATTCAAACAAGAGAGCACGAGAATGTGGGCAAGAAATAAATGCAAACTAATCAAAACAATAACTATGTCAGCATAAGGCTGATCCGGAAACAAAACTAACGCAAATGGATGGGCGGAGCATAGTGGAAGTTAGACGCCAGAACAAGTGACGAAAAACACTACCGGAAATGAGTGTAACGGAAGCACAGTGAACAACTAACAGAGGTAACTAAAAACAAAACAAAAATAAGTCCTAACTAATCCAGATAGGACAAACTAATGTAACAAAGACAGGAAGTACTAAAACCGGAATTTACTTACTCGAGAATAAATTATGTGGCAAATGACAGAAGCACACGACTGACTAACAAAACCAGGCAGGCAGCAACAATATTCCGGCGACTAACTTCCACTTCTCCAGCACCTTTACACTTGCCATCAGATATGATTTTGTATTTGTGTAATTCTATATATGAAAATGCACTTTATATAACCCAAAATGTTTTACATTTTGTTCTAATGTGCATTTTCTTTGTGCATAAATGTAAACTTGAGTCAATAAAAATTGTCCTTTAACAAAGCTAAATAATAATAAATAAAATAATTTTGAGACCTATTATTGTGTAGATCTTAAAACTTAGTACTCTGTGGTGCAAAATAGCGCAAATAACATTGATGAGATTATAAATATTTAACGTTTCATATTGAGCTCTTTGTCATGGCAGACTTAAGCCGTTTTCGTGTTAGAAATCCCTTTATTGTCATTGTACTCAAGTGTGCAACGAGATTAGAGTTCTGGTCTGAGAGCGTCTGTTCAATGCTAGTCGAGCCGTTGTCTTATTTCATGTCTAGATACGAATTGTCTGCAATACAATATTTCTTTTCCGATTGGTTCCCGTTCAGTGATGGTGTCGGTGCGTGACCTGCAACTGGCTGGTGACCAGTTCAGGGTGCAGTGCGCCTCCCGACCATAGTCTGCTGGGATAGGCTCCAGCACCCCTGTAACCCTGTACAGGATAAGCAGTGTTGATGATCACACATGACACATTTCTTTTCATAGAAAAGCGGTTCTAGTCAAACATCTGTCCAAAGTCAAGCGTACATCGAAGCAATCATTTTGGGTCTTTGTTGACTCTGCATTTCACTTTAATGATTAGCGCACTTATTCCCTCCTCGTTCACCTCCTCGGTGAAAACACAACTTGTTAGTGGGGTCGTTAAGTTTTCACCACACAGGAGAAGATCTGCATCACGCAGCTCGTTCCACCCAACAACGTCAAGCCCCGGTAAAATCCCACCCCGATTCTCTGAGTCAGTGTGACAGTTGTTCTGTTGTGTAGTCCAGCATATACATGCTTTCCATCACAAAACCATTGCTTTGTTCCTACGTGCGCGCACACACAAACTCAGACTGAGTCCAATACGCGCGCCCTCGAGTACACGAGCAGCGAGTGTTTACAATTCAAACGTTTGATGATGCTAAAGATAGAGAAGAACAATAGAAAGTGCTCAGAGGCACAAAACCAAAAAAGAAAGAGGATGAGGGAGAAAGATTATGTATGATTATATATTGCCCTCCAACGCTCAGGAGGAGAAGGGGGGCTGTTGGGAATTCAACTATCATCTGACTCCATTAAATTAATCAAACACGACCTACATTCATCCAACAATTGTGCGCGCTCCAATTTGGGAGAGAAATGACTGGAAGCCGGCAACTTCACACGGGAGTGGATTTATTCCTAACAGGAGATCTAGTACAAAGTCTGAGAGGCCCGGTTACAGCAACCAACAGGAAAAAAACGCACCCCCCTAAGTTGCCCAGGATCATTTATACATTTCAGCAAACAAAGCCAAGACTTCCTACTCTTCCCCTATTGGCTATGTGTCATCTGCAGTTAACTTTAGCTTTCTCTTAGTGGACGTCTTCTACCCGCAAGGTGACGTGTCGGCTCTTCCCACGGTGCGCGCCAAGGCAGTTGTTTGTGCGCTCCACTTCCCATGAACCACTGGATCTGTTATTCTGCTCTCACGGTCGACCGTGTGACCATCTCACACAACAACAGCCGGGTGGCCTTGATCGAAGTCCGGGACCATTCGCGTCTGCACACTCAGTTCTCCGACGTGCGGCTCATCCTGCACAAAACATCTGCCACCCATGCATTTCACACAGCCTGGCCTGACCTTTACTCATACATTGAATTAAAGCCCAATCAGTTCTTTATTGCATTAAACTGAATACATGTCACTTGCAGTCAAGCTTATAAAATCCTTTAATCCCTCTCATGGCCTTAGCGAACTGAGGCCATCACCCCGCCAAAATAATAATAGAAAAATAATAACAGTAAAAAATGTAAAATGATATATAAAATTTTAATAGAAAAATAATCAAAACAGTAAAAAATAAAAAAGGAAAATGATATATAAAATTTTAATAGAAAAATAATAAAAACAGTAAAAAATAAAAAATGTAAAATGATATATAAAATTGTAATCCCTCTCATGGCCTCAGACAACTGAGGCCACCACCACTTACTCCGCTGCACTCTATGGACCTGCTAGCTGCCAGAGGAACCGGCTGTGGGTCCGACACGGGAATCATCTGTAAGAAATCTGACACAAGGTATACAACAACATCCGCAAAGCACCATAATAGCTGTAAATATTGCCACTGAGATTAATATAGAGCTAATCAGACCTTTCCCTTTACCAAAGACATTCAACCATCCTGACCACATTTCCAAATCTACACCTGAATGTTCTTTCATCTTTTTGTTCTAAGTTTGCAAACCTTCCAATGCCTTGGTGAGACGCCCATCTGGTGCCGTGTTGTTTGGTATGAAACTACAACATTGATCCCGAAACATCCCACACACTCCTTGTTTTTCAGCCAATAACATATCTAAAGCAATCCTATTTTGAAACGTCATTAATGAAGTTTTTGACAATTGTTAAGGTACCGCCTCTAAAGCTTCTGTAGTAAAATTACTCAATCCCTGAACGTTATAATGAACATAACTTATCCGATCCACATTTTTGTTTGGCGTCACTCAAACAAAAATGCTCTCAAACCCTGATGCGATTTGGTCTGCCAATTTGTATTCGTCCGGGACCCCTCTTGGCACGCCTATTGCATCAATGTAAGTGGGGTCCACCTGTTGTAACCTCTTTTTTGTCCATCCAAACCGGACATCGGGATGACCTGATTGAATTGATCCCAATTTAACTGGTCCAAATCTACAGGTGTCACACTCACCGGCATAATTAAAGTCACCAGGGCACACCTGCATTGGTCGGCCGCCTGTCGTATAGAAATTTCCCACCACACCACAACCAGACGTCTGCACAGGAAAGTGGGGGTCCTGCTGGAAGAGACACATTCGTTTCACACCAATCCCACGGTATTTGTCCGATTGAGTGTCCTGCTCCATTCAACTTCAAACACGTAAAATTTTGCTTGGCCACCTTAATATCAATCCCTTAAATTTTCCAAATCAATTGTGTGATTGAATAATTTCGCATATATACCAACCTCAGGGTCTTGGTCACAAATTTTATAAAACAATAACACTGTGCGTCTGTCAACCTATCTGAGCTGTCCTCCCGTTCCTCGTACATGACCGTCTGGTTGCAGTGGTACTGTAACATCACATTTTTTGTCTCCACTCCGTCTGTCTGAAAAAACAGTCTCATACATTAGAAGCAAACATACTAAAAGCGTAGAAAGCAAGCCTATCATCCAGAAATAATCTGAAAAAGGACAGCCTCTAGCAGAGACACACACACAGAACTACCTCTTCCGAGTGACCCTTCTCGGGAAATTTAGAAATTTAGTAATGTTCCCAAAACCGAAGAATTTGTAGTCGGTACTGAAGTATGATATGGGGCCTAGATCTTTAGTATGATGACGCGCATTCATATTCAATGTGCTTTGTGGCTCGGCGAAAGTAAACAACTAAAGGATAATGTAATCAGGGCAGTCAATCTAAACAGAACAAAGGGTAGACTGCTAGGAGCCACTTTTGTTGTCCCGGCAGGGAAGTCCATTGTTTCAGAGGTGTCTCGTTCACACCTCCTTTGTTGCAGCCTTGATCCAATCTTCCTGCATTCCTCTCCTGAGGGTCTTGTCATTAGCATGGTCCAAACTTCGGTTACACGTTAAGGATTTCATACATTTGACTATTAAAGGAATATAAGAGTTTGAGCTTAACATAGTTAATTAGATGTTGCTGCATCCAGTGTATGAAAATGTGATATTGTAAAATGCTGAGTGTGTGTGGGGGTGTGAAACTGTGTGTGTGGGAGCGTAAGCAACAGAATGGGGGTTGCGGGGGTTGTGCAAGAATGGAATGTTGCAGGACAGATGCTGATCACCAGAAGGAGGGGGAAGCCGAGATGAACCAAGCACAACCAGGAGGAGCCGCCACGTGATTCGGCGGGGGAAGAAAGACCAATAAGAGCAAGCTAAAGTTAACTGCAGGATACACATAGCCAATAGAATCATGCCAGGATGCCTTTGTCTTTGTGTCATTTACATATTGTATAGTCACTACTGGGCAACTCGGAAAAAGTTCAGTTCTGTTCTGTTGGTGGCAAGAGAGGTGTAGAGTTGTATTGAGAGGGATCCGAGACCCAGGCGAATATGTAGTAAATCTATGTATTGGGAATAAATCCACTCGTGCGTGAAAATGCCGGCTTCCTGATACCTTTCTATTGCAGAACGAGCGCGCATATTGTTGGATGAGTGAGAGTTGGGTAAAGTCGCAAATTGGAGCCAGATTACTAATTTGAGGTTACATTGGTTTAAAATTAAATTCTAGCATTGATTTAGAGCTAAATTCCAACAATTTATGGTGACCCCGACGTGATGCAAGAGAGGTAAAAGGACTTCAGGAAAAAAACCACACCAGGTGACGACCTGAGAAAGGATAAAAGATAAAGGAGCCACACATCCGATCGTCTTTCCTCTTGGGCCCACAGTGACACAAGGTAAGCAGAACCTTTTCAAATTCTGCACATTGGCAACGCTAAATTATAAGAGGAAGGAGTAGCGGAACGAAGTAAGCGTAAAAGTGTTGGACGCTAGTAGGGTATAAAATCTGGGATTTACCTACTAGCATAATTAATGGCGCAAAAGTAAAGTAAAAGTGTAATAGTTTAGACAAAAGTAGGGTATAAAATCTGGGATTTACCTACGAGTATAATTAATGGCGCAAAAGTAAAGTAAAAGTGTAATAGTTTAGACAAAGGTAGGGTATAAAATCTGGGATTTACCTACGAGTATAATTAGTGGCGTAAAAGTAAAGTAAAAGTGTAATAGTTTAGACAAAAGTAGGGTATAAAATCTGGGATTTACCTACGAGTATAGTTAATGGCGCAAAAGTCAATGTGTAATAATGTGGACATGAGTAGGGTGTAAAATCTGGGATTTACCTACTAGAATAGTTTGGAAATATACGTGGTTACGATACGGTATAAAATCCGGGATTTACGTATCTGTGGCACTCAGTCCTTTTGTTTCGGAGGTGTGTCACAGCACACCTCCTTTGATGTTGCAGCAATGGAACCCAGTCTTCAGGCGTTCGCTCTCTGGCGGTCTTCTCCATGTGGTCGAGCATGGGTCGCACTGTGGAGCAATTCTTTTGCAGTGCTAGTGGAGTAAGGTACGGGATAAAATATATATATTCAACCTAACAATAAATACAAATTAGCAGGGAATTAGAACACAAGTTAGACACTGAAACGTGCAGGGGACGCCTGGGGAACAGCAGGGCAGCGACAATCTTATTAAAATTTAAATTTTAAGCAAAGGGATTATGGTTTTGGGATAAGTTTTAAGTGAAGTATTTTATGGACATGTTGAAAGAAAATCTTTGGAACGGGGAATATCTAGCAATTGGAGATTGGTTTACCAAATATAAAGTGGGACTAAATAGTTTTGTAGATGATTTATTAACTGATGTGTATTAAATGTGACAAAGGTGGAAGACAGATGTTTTATGACTGTACAACGCGAACCCTGACATGACAATTTTAAAGGACATGACAGCATTCCATAAATACCAGACTGCTAACATCCGCATCTTTGAGCTGGTTGATGTCACAGGTGCAGTATCGTCAGCTACGTCCAGGAGAAAAGACATCACGGGGAGTGAATGGGAAAATCACGAGACCCACAGTTGTAAATTTTGGCATACGCTGGCTAAATTGAGGCAAAATTATGGATCTGCCAGCACAAATCTCAGTGGAATCAAGGCGGACGCGCCAAGGGAGGGGTCTCTGTGCGGAATTGGAAAGTATCTTTTTGGTGAATGAAAGTGTGAAAGAAAAAGTGTTTGTATGCATATGTGGTTTGAGTGAATGTGTAAGGGACGGGCCTCAGGAAAGAAACACAGAAAATTGATTGAGGACACCGGCAAGCCCTTACAGTACTTGGGATGCAATGGGCAGACAGGCCTGATCAACCTGAATCCCTATTGCACTCCCAAGTATTGATTTTCAAATTGTTATTGGAGAAAGATTGGAGTAATTAAATTCAAACATCAAGTGAATGGTTGATTGACGTTATTACACAAAATATATGCAAAACTGAAAGTTTTGGAAGGAAGATAATTTGTCCCTTCTCACTGGCAAGTGCCACTCCTCCAGTTCTCTCCACAGGTTTGCGGTGACATGTGACCTGTGTGTCCAGAAGGCCGGAGAACGCTTCAAATAGCGCCTCACCACGCCCATCCCGGAGGTTCTCCTCAACAAGGAGGGAGATATTGTTATTCACATTTGATGCGCGACTAGATAACATACACCCAGTCCAGGATAGGGCAAAATTTTGTTATATTGTTTCGACTTTTCCATAATATACAGCGGTGGCGCTGTTTTTATGAAAAGTTACTCACTTAACGCAAGTGTAGGTTCGTTGTAGAGGGGACAAAATTTACTTAACAGGAACTGTCCTCACTTGAGGCCGAGGCCAGACCTGCTGACCAGCATGATGGTCACCAGCTAAATGGGGACACCTCAGGTGAGATTGGCCGTGCCGTGCATCAGATATTTCTGGCCCGTTGGGGTCGATGTTGCTGTGTCTTTCAGGTGGGGAAGGGGGAGACAGGCCTGGTCTATGTGGCCAGGGCGAGACGTGAATAGAGTGAGACTTCCGGCAGTGACCCATCCAATAATGTCGACAATACACTGCTGTTCCAGTTGGCCGTCCACAAGGGCGTGCCCCTTCCAGTGGCAGACATCAGGCGAAATAGTCCATCAATGAAAAATGCTAATCGGCCTAAGTAGAACACATTTGTACATAATTTTGCACGACATCAGAAAAGGAAAATATGGGATTGGATTAAGAAGCGTGACTAAAAATTGTTGTACTTGCAGGTTTAGGAGGCCAAGAGAGATAAGAATATTAAAAAAGAAGAAGCAGCTAAGGCAGCCACAGACGCATGCGGCTCCCATTGTACCTGCTCCTTCCACTTCTGCTGCTTCTGGGCTAGGTTCGGGTGACGCAGTGCCACAGCAGACTGGCTGACCATAGCAGACCGGTCAACGAAGTCGGGACCGCGGTAGCAGAGGTAGGGGTGGTTATAGACAGGGGTTGTGGGTGGGGTGTGCTCTTGCTGCGGGGTGTGGGGTCACTGGGTGATGAGCTGTCCAAACCGAGCCACTTTCTGGAACGTGCCATCATCTGGTCCGGTGCCATATCTGTCACAAAGAGCTCCACCAGCGCAGGGGGCGCCACCGTTACCCACTCCCAACGCACTCTTGACACAAACCCGCTGGTACCCCATTCCATGACAGGGGGCCACGGAGCTTCTGCGTGCGAGGAATAGCAGGTCCCAGCATTCCGGGGACGGTGGATGGACAAGTTTTCGATGGTGCTGGATATTGGGGCGAGCTATGGGCTCCGTCCGCAACTCCCAGTGAGCCATGTGGACTCTCGAGTTTGCCTGAGTCACTGCCATTGACTGAACGAACACTGGAATTCGAGTGGCATTTCCGGATGGGACTGAACTTGGATATCCTTCGGAGGGAGCATATGTGGTGCTCTCCTCCATTCCAGTGGCCGAACTGAAATATCTGAGGACAGCTCTGAAACCTGGTTCTCCATCCTCCCGCTGTGGGTATGCCCTGTTCCTGCTCTGGTCTGAGTGGTGTAGCAACCTCCACCCATTCAATTCACCAATTGACATTACATTGTACATGTGGTCACACATGGTTTGGTTTATCAAAATGCAGTCATCTAAATTTAGTTAGGAGTAGATCTTCCATTCGGATTATATATTTGTTATGTCTACCGGCGTTGCCTCGCACGTGTGCCTTGTCCCTGAGCAGAGGAAATGGTATGAATTGGTCACTTTCACCGAGCCACAAATCACATTGAATATTGATGGGCGCCATCAGACTAAAGGTTGAGGCCCCATAGTTGTTGAATACTCCGCGTCACTATTCAACACCCACTACAAATTGTTCGGTTTTGGGAACATCACTAAATTTCCAGAGAAGGGTCGCCCGGAAGAGGTAATTCTGTGTGAGTCTCTGCTAGAGAAGTTGTGGACCCAGGGCCAGACTGATTTGGGGCTCGGCTCCACGGCTCCGCAATTGTTTTTACTGTCTCTAGCCCCTCCCCCAGTTGACAGAATCAGTGTGGGCTCGGCCTGGAGGTGGATTGAAGCATTTGGGAGACAATAGGAGGTGAAGACTGCAGCGGTCTTGGAGCTGTCTATGTCTTGGAGAGCACCTATTCTTCCCGTTAAAAAAAAAAAAAAAAAAAAGGTTTAATTTGGTATTTGCGTTATTATAGTTTTGAGATTTTTTATTTTAAGTGCGAATGGTTACTATTTCATTTGGGTTGCTTTAAAAATTTGTCAAAAAAAAAAAAAAGACAGTCAAAATTGGAGCGTTAGCTCGAGGCTTAATTTGTAATCTCTAAACACAGTTAATTATTTGTACTCAGTGAACTCAGCATCACTGGAGTCGGACACCACTCCCGTACGTCTCCCTCCGGGTGCTTTCCCAGAGGTGGACTCAATCTCGCTGGAAAGGACAGTTTAGAGTTCTGGCTAGAACCTCACACGCCATCCAATTGGGAACTAAAGGACAAAAGTGGTACCATAACTCATAGTTGCGCCCGGCCCCAGAATTTGTGCCTGCCAAGGTTGAGCTTAAAGGTTGACCGCCCGGACGGGCAGGTCAAGAGAGGGAATGTGTAGATGGCAAGAATTTGATCAAAGTCGGACTCAAAAGTGTCTGAACACAGACGACGACGATGCAAATGTTTAACTTTATTGACTATTTTGCTTACTGGCGTGTGCTTTGTGTGGACGATGTTGGCGTTTGAACATAGGATGCAGGATGACAGAAGTGATGGAGCGAAAGGAGAACGAGTGATGGAACGGTATGGTATGGAGCAGAGCGAGCTGGTGGTAAGAAGCTGACACAGACACAACAACTACTGCTAAATCTGAAGTGTAAACAACCGACACAGGTGAACACTTGGGGGACAATTTTTAATTGGACACACCCGTGGAATGATGGGGTAATGGAAAAGAAAAAGCCTATTTTTGACACCCAAGTTGCAAAACAAAATTTCACCTGCCTAAAGTTAAATGGGACTGGCCCTGGGATTGGAAATATCCAGGAGTCATGGTGTAATGAAAATGTGTCCTTGCCAGCAGGAATCCCTCTCGCTCGTGCTGATGTTTGGCTGTGGTGTGGAGAGAAAGTATTGTACGATAAGCTTCCCACCAATGCCTCAGGTAAGTGCGCCCTGGTAACGCTGATCATGCCAGTTAGTGTGACAGCCTTAGATTTGGCCACAATGGACTGGGAAGGTGTTGGACAATGGGGAAGAATCCCCTTCCTTAACAGGAAGAGAAGGGACATGCAAAAATGGTTGAATGCCGGAGATCCCACATATATAGATGCAATTGGAGTTCCAAGAGGGGTCCCTGACGAATATAAATTGGTGGATCAAATTGCGGCAGGATGGGAGAGTCTTTTCCTGTTCGTTACAGTAAACAAAAATGTGGACCGGATTAATTATGTCCATTATAATGTCCAACGATTGGCAAACTTCACCACCTCGGCACTCCAAGCAGTGCAAGAGCAATTGGCTGCCACGTCTCTTATGGCATTCCAAAATAGAATAAGCTTAGATATGGTGTTGGCTGAAAGAGGAGGAGTGTGTGGTATTTTTGGGGATCAGTGTTGTACTCTGATTCCCAACAATACGTCTCCTGACGGTCGCCTTATCAAGGCATTGGAGGGTCTGCGCACGCTAAGTAACAAAATGAAGGAGCACTCAGGTGTGGACACCAGTTGGTATTCTGACTGGTTAAACATCTTTGGTAAATATAAAAGCTTGATTGCATCAGTACTGATTTCGATGGCTGTGTTTGCCACTAGAATAGAATAGAATAGAAATCCCTTTATTGTCATTGTACTCAAGTGTGCAACGAGATTAGAGGTGGTGTTGGTGTTATGCGGATGTTGCTGTATTCCATGTATCAGAACATTAACTGTTAAGACAATAGAACGCACATTGGGGCCACTCCCGCCGGGTGGCCAGTACATGATGATCCGTCAAAAGGACCCCCAGGAGGCGGAGACAGCCGTGGCCTTCCGGGAGTCCAGGATGTGAGTATGGGAAGATGGCCTCAGGGACCTGAGGCCATGAGGAGGGAATGAAGTTTTCTACTAATTTTCCACTGGAATGAACTTTTCTACTAATTTTCTATTGGAATGACATTTTTTACTAATTTTCTACTGGAATGACATTTTCTACTGATTCTTATTCTTTTACTAATTGTTTGATGAGTTTTAGTTTTATGGCAAGTGATGTCTAGCTCGTGTGCAACAATAAAATAAGGTGTTCAAGTGATGACCTCAGGTGTCTGAGGTCATGAGAGGGAATAAAGGAATGTAAGAGTTGGAGCGTGGCATAGTTCATGGTATGTTGCTACATCCTGGGTGTGGGGGTGGAACTGTGTGTGTGGGGGAGCATAAGCAACAGAATGGGGGTTGCGGGGGGTTGTGCAAGAATGGAATGTTGCAGGATCACCAGAAGGAGGGGAAAGCCGAGATGAACAAAGCACAACTAGGAGGAGTTGCCACGGGATTCGGCGGGAGAAGAAAGACCAATAAGAGCAAGCTAAAGTTAACTGCAGGATACACATAGCCAATAGAATCATGCCAGGATGCTTTTGTCTGTGTGTCATTTACATATTGTATAGTCACAACTGGGGAACTCGGAAAAAGTTGAGTAGAGTTCTGTGGATGGCAGGAGAGGTGTAGAGTTGTATTAAGAGGGATCCGAGACCCAGGCGATTATGTAATAAATCTGTGTATTGGGAATAAATCCACTCGTGCGTGAAAATGCCGGCTTCCTGATACCTTTCTATTGCAGAACGAGCGTGCATATTGTTGGATGAGTGAGAGTTGGGTAAAGTCGCAAATTGGAGTCAGATTACTAATTTGAGTTTACATTGGTTTAAGATTAAATTCTAACATTGATTTAAAGCTAAATTCCCACAAGGCGCATTTCAAAAGGGAGATTTAACGCGTTTTAATACTCTGCTAAAAGCCAGTGAGCAAGTCACCAGCGCCACCCTGAAAAAGAAAAGAGATATGCAATACTGATTGCAAACCTGCACGAAAGCTTTGTGACCCTGTTCTGTGATCTACAACTGAAAAGACCACAGATTATGTTCCTCGTCGACCCATTTAATGCGGAGACAGACTGTTTGAAAGCCCCACTCGTCACAGATGAGGCTGCGGCTGAGTTGGAGATGATGGATCTTTGTGAGGAGGATCAACTGAAAGCTGTTTTAAGAAAATGGACCATTGAGTTCTAGAAAAATGTGCCAATAGAAAAATACCCCAATTTAAAGCGGGCTGCGCTTAAGATACTGTCAATGTTTGGGTCAACGTACGTCTGTGAGTCTGTTTTTTCCACTCTGAAACATGTGAAATCAAAGCATCGATCTGTTCTGACTGACACTCATTTGAAAGAATTGCTGCGAGTCGCAACAACGGAATACAAGCCAGATTTGAGAGGATTGTTCAAGATAAGGAATGCCAGAAGTCTCACTAAGCAGCATAGTGAGATATTTTTTTTATTAAACAAGTAAAAAATATTATTTTTTTTTATTAAATATACTTAATTTTTTATTATATAAAATTTATTTTATTATTTTTTGTGGACTTGCTTGAAGAGAGTTTGTGTGTGAGACAGTGGGCACAATGTTAACTGTCGAAAATAATATGTTGGTGTGGGATGTTTTCAATAAATCTGGCTAAGCAGGGTTCTTTGTGTTCGAGCATACACAATAAAAGCATGGGATGATGTTCATGTGTGCCCATGTGTATGATGTGGCTCTTTGCAGTAACAGAAAAAAAAGTGGCTCTTAGTCTCTGACTGGTTGGCCACCCCTGTTATAGTCACATAAAGGTACCAACAAAGAGATTGCAGCATATGTCAGACATGACACTGCTTCCGCTTTTGTTTGCATCGTACGGCCTTTTAAAGAAAGATCCCTACCTAACTATTGGTTAAGCTTTCCTTAATTTTAGTAATGATTGGCTCAAAATTCTCTGTGCATCTCAAACCCGCATTTTTCATTATGGTAATCCCCAGATAGATAACCTTCTCTTTAATTGGTATGTTATATACATTAGTCTCAGTTCAATCACAAATAGGAAATAGTTCACGTTTGTTTAAATTCAGGTAAAGACCAGAAGCTGCTGAGAATAGTGCCACTGTTTTAATGGCAACCGGCACTTGGCTGGAATTCTTCAGGAATAAGGTAGTGTCATCCGCAAGCTGACTAATCAAGATTTATCTGCCTGCAATAGATATCTCTTGAAGAGCACTTTTCTTTATATGACAAGTGAGGAGTTGAGTACACAAAAGTAAAAAGATATGGCGAGGCCGGACAGCCTTGACGTATTCCACGATTTAAGGTAAATCTTGGGGAGGTACCATTTCTAAGTCTGATGGAACTGTTAGCATTGGTGTACATAGTTTTGATAGCTTTACAGAAAAAATGACCAAATCCAATTTTTTCCATGCAGTGAAAAATGAAGTCATGTTCCACTGTGTCAAGTATAAAAGTCCAGAAACAAAAGCTAACTATTATCAGAACAGAGAAATGAATAATCGATAAGATCTAGATCATTCTAGACTCATGTCTAATATTGTTCGAAATATGGCTTTCACTCATGTAACCAGATTGAACCTCATCAATAATTGGGTCTAATACACCCTTGGTAATCCTAGCTATTATGGAAGCTGTTGGAATCTATCTTTATATCAAGACCCTCTCTCCCCCTCTCTCGCCCCTCTCTCTCTCCACAGGCTCCAGTTCCCAGCCTCATCAGACAACCACCACTTCCTCCTGCTCAGCTTTGTTCCTCACAACATCTCAGGTGAAGAACCAGCTGAGGAAGATGAAGGCGAGGAAGGCGGCAGGCCCAGATGGGATCAGCTCCCAGCTCCTCAAATCCTGCGCAGACCAGCTGTGTGGAATCGTCCAGCACATGTTCAACCTGAGCTTGAAGCTGGGCAGAGTCCCCCAGCTGTGGAAAACATCCTGCCAGGTTCCGGTTCCAAAGACACCCCATCCGAAGGAGCTCAACAACTTCAGACCAGTGGCGCTGACGTCTCATCTGATGAAGACCCTGGAGAGACTGGTCCTCGTCCATCTGCGCCCCCTGGTCAGCTCCTCAATGGACCCACTCCAGTTTGCATACCAGCCTGGCATCAGTGTGGATGATGCCATCATCTACCTGCTCCACACTTCACTCTTCCACCTGGAGAAGGCGGGGGGCACGGTGAGGATCATGTTCTTTGATTTCTCAAGTGCTTTCAACACCATCCAGCCCGCCTTATTGGGAGACAAGCTGGAGCAGGCGGGAGTGGCCCACCACCTCATCACATGGATTCACGACTACCTCACAAACCGGCCACAGTACGTGAGAACACAAGAGTGTGTGTCTGACGTGCTCCTCTGCAGCACGGGAGCGCCGCAGGGAACTGTGCTGGCTCCCTTCCTGTTCACCCTCTACACCTCGGACTACAAATACAATTCCACAACCTGTCACCTGCAGAAGTTCTCTGATGACTCTGCGATTGTCGGCCTCATCACTGACGATGACGATCGGGAGTACAGAGGGGTTACGCAGGGGTTCGTGGACTGGTGTCAGCAGAACCGCCTCCAAATCAACGCTGGGAAATGCAAAGAGCTGGTGGTGGATTTCCGCAAGCGTCGGCACTCTCCACCTGCACCAGTGAATATCCAGGGAACAGACGTTGAGAGGGTCTCAACTTACAAGTACCTGGGTGTTCATCTGAACAATAAACTGGACTGGAGCGACAACACAGATGCTCTCTATAGGAAGGGTCAGAGCAGACTCTTCCTACTCAGGAGGCTGAGGTCCTTTGGCGTTCGGGGAACACTCCTCAGGAACTTCTATGACTCTGTGGTTTCACCGGTCATCTTCTATGGAGTGGTCTCCTGGGCAGGAGGCATCTCGGACCGGGACAAAAAGAGACTGAACAAACTAGTGAGGAGGGCCAGCTCTGTCCTGGGCTGCTCCCTGGACTCTGTGGACTCAGTGGGGGGCAGGAGGATGACGGCAAAACTGTCATCAATGCTGGACAAACCAGCCCACCCACTCAATGACACTCTGAGAACACTTTACAGCTCCTTCAGTGACAGACTTTTACACCCTCGCTGTACCAAAGAGAGATTTCGCCGCTCCTTCCTGCCGACTGCTGTCAGACTTTTTAACAAGAACATTTCACACCAATCCCACGGTATTTGTCCGATTGAGTGTCCTGCTCCATTCAACTTCAAACACGTAAAATTTTGCTTGGCCACCTTAATATCAATCCCTTAAATTTTCCAAATCAATTGTGTGATTGAATAATTTCGCATATATACCAACCTCAGGGTCTTGGTCACAAATTTTATAAAACAATAACACTGTGCGTCTGTCAACCTATCTGAGCTGTCCTCCCGTTCCTCGTACATGACCGTCTGGTTGCAGTGGTACTGTAACATCACATTTTTTGTCTCCACTCCGTCTGTCTGAAAAAACAGTCTCATACATTAGAAGCAAACATACTAAAAGCGTAGAAAGCAAGCCTATCATCCAGAAATAATCTGAAAAAGGACAGCCTCTAGCAGAGACACACACACAGAACTACCTCTTCCGAGTGACCCTTCTCGGGAAATTTAGAAATTTAGTAATGTTCCCAAAACCGAAGAATTTGTAGTCGGTACTGAAGTATGATATGGGGCCTAGATCTTTAGTATGATGACGCGCATTCATATTCAATGTGCTTTGTGGCTCGGCGAAAGTAAACAACTAAAGGATAATGTAATCAGGGCAGTCAATCTAAACAGAACAAAGGGTAGACTGCTAGGAGCCACTTTTGTTGTCCCGGCAGGGAAGTCCATTGTTTCAGAGGTGTCTCGTTCACACCTCCTTTGTTGCAGCCTTGATCCAATCTTCCTGCATTCCTCTCCTGAGGGTCTTGTCATTAGCATGGTCCAAACTTCGGTTACACGTTAAGGATTTCATACATTTGACTATTAAAGGAATATAAGAGTTTGAGCTTAACATAGTTAATTAGATGTTGCTGCATCAAGTGTATGAAAATGTGATATTGTAAAATGCTGAGTGTGTGTGGGGGTGTGAAACTGTGTGTGTGGGAGCGTAAGCAACAGAATGGGGGTTGCGGGGGTTGTGCAAGAATGGAATGTTGCAGGACAGATGTTGATCACCAGAAGGAGGGGGAAGCCGAGATGAACCAAGCACAACCAGGAGGAGCCGCCACGTGATTCGGCGGGGGAAGAAAGACCAATAAGAGCAAGCTAAAGTTAACTGCAGGATACACATAGCCAATAGAATCATGCCAGGATGCCTTTGTCTTTGTGTCATTTACATATTGTATAGTCACTACTGGGCAACTCGGAAAAAGTTCAGTTCTGTTCTGTTGGTGGCAAGAGAGGTGTAGAGTTGTATTGAGAGGGATCCGAGACCCAGGCGAATATGTAGTAAATCTATGTATTGGGAATAAATCCACTCGTGCGTGAAAATGCCGGCTTCCTGATACCTTTCTATTGCAGAACGAGCGCGCATATTGTTGGATGAGTGAGAGTTGGGTAAAGTCGCAAATTGGAGCCAGATTACTAATTTGAGGTTACATTGGTTTAAAATTAAATTCTAGCATTGATTTAGAGCTAAATTCCAACAATTTATGGTGACCCCGACGTGATGCAAGAGAGGTAAAAGGACTTCAGGAAAAAAACCACACCAGGTGACGACCTGAGAAAGGATAAAAGATAAAGGAGCCACACATCCGATCGTCTTTCCTCTTGGGCCCACAGTGACACAAGGTAAGCAGAACCTTTTCAAATTCTGCACATTGGCAACGCTAAATTATAAGAGGAAGGAGTAGCGGAACGAAGTAAGCGTAAAAGTGTTGGACGCTAGTAGGGTATAAAATCTGGGATTTACCTACTAGCATAATTAATGGCGCAAAAGTAAAGTAAAAGTGTAATAGTTTAGACAAAAGTAGGGTATAAAATCTGGGATTTACCTACGAGTATAATTAATGGCGCAAAAGTAAAGTAAAAGTGTAATAGTTTAGACAAAGGTAGGGTATAAAATCTGGGATTTACCTACGAGTATAATTAGTGGCGTAAAAGTAAAGTAAAAGTGTAATAGTTTAGACAAAAGTAGGGTATAAAATCTGGGATTTACCTACGAGTATAGTTAATGGCGCAAAAGTCAATGTGTAATAATGTGGACATGAGTAGGGTGTAAAATCTGGGATTTACCTACTAGAATAGTTTGGAAATATACGTGGTTACGATACGGTATAAAATCCGGGATTTACGTATCTGTGGCACTCAGTCCTTTTGTTTCGGAGGTGTGTCACAGCACACCTCCTTTGATGTTGCAGCAATGGAATCCAGTCTTCAGGCGTTCGCTCTCTGGGGGTCTTCTCCATGTGGTCGAGCATGGGTCGCACTGTGGAGCAATTCTTTTGCAGTGCTAGTGGAGTAAGGTACGGGATAAAATATATATATTCAACCTAACAATAAATACAAATTAGCAGGGAATTAGAACACAAGTTAGACACTGAAACGTGCAGGGGACGCCTGGGGAACAGCAGGGCAGCGACAATCTTATTAAAATTTAAATTTTAAGCAAAGGGATTATGGTTTTGGGATAAGTTTTAAGTGAAGTATTTTATGGACATGTTGAAAGAAAATCTTTGGAACGGGGAATATCTAGCAATTGGAGATTGGTTTACCAAATATAAAGTGGGACTAAATAGTTTTGTAGATGATTTATTAACTGATGTGTATTAAATGTGACAAAGGTGGAAGACAGATGTTTTATGACTGTACGACGCGAACCCTGACATGACAATTTTAAAGGACATGACAGCATTCCATAAATACCAGACTGCTAACATCCGCATCTTTGAGCTGGTTGATGTCACAGGTGCAGTATCGTCAGCTACGTCCAGGAGAAAAGACATCACGGGGAGTGAATGGGAAAATCACGAGACCCACAGTTGTAAATTTTGGCATACGCTGGCTAAATTGAGGCAAAATTATGGATCTGCCAGCACAAATCTCAGTGGAATCAAGGCGGACGCGCCAAGGGAGGGGTCTCTGTGCGGAATTGGAAAGTATCTTTTTGGTGAATGAAAGTGTGAAAGAAAAAGTGTTTGTATGCATATGTGGTTTGAGTGAATGTGTAAGGGACGGGCCTCAGGAAAGAAACACAGAAAATTGATTGAGGACACCGGCAAGCCCTTACAGTACTTGGGATGCAATGGGCAGACAGGCCTGATCAACCTGAATCCCTATTGCACTCCCAAGTATTGATTTTCAAATTGTTATTGGAGAAAGATTGGAGTAATTAAATTCAAACATCAAGTGAATGGTTGATTGACGTTATTACACAAAATATATGCAAAACTGAAAGTTTTGGAAGGAAGATAATTTGTCCCTTCTCACTGGCAAGTGCCACTCCTCCAGTTCTCTCCACAGGTTTGCGGTGACATGTGACCTGTGTGTCCAGAAGGCCGGAGAACGCTTCAAATAGCGCCTCACCACGCCCATCCCGGAGGTTCTCCTCAACAAGGAGGGAGATATTGTTATTCACATTTGATGCGCGACTAGATAACATACACCCAGTCCAGGATAGGGCAAAATTTTGTTATATTGTTTCGACTTTTCCATAATATACAGCGGTGGCGCTGTTTTTATGAAAAGTTACTCACTTAACGCAAGTGTAGGTTCGTTGTAGAGGGGACAAAATTTACTTAACAGGAACTGTCCTCACTTGAGGCCGAGGCCAGACCTGCTGACCAGCATGATGGTCACCAGCTAAATGGGGACACCTCAGGTGAGATTGGCCGTGCCGTGCATCAGATATTTCTGGCCCGTTGGGGTCGATGTTGCTGTGTCTTTCAGGTGGGGAAGGGGGAGACAGGCCTGGTCTATGTGGCCAGGGCGAGACGTGAATAGAGTGAGACTTCCGGCAGTGACCCATCCAATAATGTCGACAATACACTGCTGTTCCAGTTGGCCGTCCACAAGGGCGTGCCCCTTCCAGTGGCAGACATCAGGCGAAATAGTCCATCAATGAAAAATGCTAATCGGCCTAAGTAGAACACATTTGTACATAATTTTGCACGACATCAGAAAAGGAAAATATGGGATTGGATTAAGAAGCGTGACTAAAAATTGTTGTACTTGCAGGTTTAGGAGGCCAAGAGAGATAAGAATATTAAAAAAGAAGAAGCAGCTAAGGCAGCCACAGACGCATGCGGCTCCCATTGTACCTGCTCCTTCCACTTCTGCTGCTTCTGGGCTAGGTTCGGGTGACGCAGTGCCACAGCAGACTGGCTGACCATAGCAGACCGGTCAACGAAGTCGGGACCGCGGTAGCAGAGGTAGGGGTGGTTATAGACAGGGGTTGTGGGTGGGGTGTGCTCTTGCTGCGGGGTGTGGGGTCACTGGGTGATGAGCTGTCCAAACCGAGCCACTTTCTGGAACGTGCCATCATCTGGTCCGGTGCCATATCTGTCACAAAGAGCTCCACCAGCGCAGGGGGCGCCACCGTTACCCACTCCCAACGCACTCTTGACACAAACCCGCTGGTACCCCATTCCATGACAGGGGGCCACGGAGCTTCTGCGTGCGAGGAATAGCAGGTCCCAGCATTCCGGGGACGGTGGATGGACAAGTTTTCGATGGTGCTGGATATTGGGGCGAGCTATGGGCTCCGTCCGCAACTCCCAGTGAGCCATGTGGACTCTCGAGTTTGCCTGAGTCACTGCCATTGACTGAACGAACACTGGAATTCGAGTGGCATTTCCGGATGGGACTGAACTTGGATATCCTTCGGAGGGAGCATATGTGGTGCTCTCCTCCATTCCAGTGGCCGAACTGAAATATCTGAGGACAGCTCTGAAACCTGGTTCTCCATCCTCCCGCTGTGGGTATGCCCTGTTCCTGCTCTGGTCTGAGTGGTGTAGCAACCTCCACCCATTCAATTCACCAATTGACATTACATTGTACATGTGGTCACACATGGTTTGGTTTATCAAAATGCAGTCATCTAAATTTAGTTAGGAGTAGATCTTCCATTCGGATTATATATTTGTTATGTCTACCGGCGTTGCCTCGCACGTGTGCCTTGTCCCTGAGCAGAGGAAATGGTATGAATTGGTCACTTTCACCGAGCCACAAATCACATTGAATATTGATGGGCGCCATCAGACTAAAGGTTGAGGCCCCATAGTTGTTGAATACTCCGCGTCACTATTCAACACCCACTACAAATTGTTCGGTTTTGGGAACATCACTAAATTTCCAGAGAAGGGTCGCCCGGAAGAGGTAATTCTGTGTGAGTCTCTGCTAGAGAAGTTGTGGACCCAGGGCCAGACTGATTTGGGGCTCGGCTCCACGGCTCCGCAATTGTTTTTACTGTCTCTAGCCCCTCCCCCAGTTGACAGAATCAGTGTGGGCTCGGCCTGGAGGTGGATTGAAGCATTTGGGAGACAATAGGAGGTGAAGACTGCAGCGGTCTTGGAGCTGTCTATGTCTTGGAGAGCACCTATTCTTCCCGTTAAAAAAAAAAAAAAAAAAAAGGTTTAATTTGGTATTTGCGTTATTATAGTTTTGAGATTTTTTATTTTAAGTGCGAATGGTTACTATTTCATTTGGGTTGCTTTAAAAATTTGTCAAAAAAAAAAAAAAGACAGTCAAAATTGGAGCGTTAGCTCGAGGCTTAATTTGTAATCTCTAAACACAGTTAATTATTTGTACTCAGTGAACTCAGCATCACTGGAGTCGGACACCACTCCCGTACGTCTCCCTCCGGGTGCTTTCCCAGAGGTGGACTCAATCTCGCTGGAAAGGACAGTTTAGAGTTCTGGCTAGAACCTCACACGCCATCCAATTGGGAACTAAAGGACAAAAGTGGTACCATAACTCATAGTTGCGCCCGGCCCCAGAATTTGTGCCTGCCAAGGTTGAGCTTAAAGGTTGACCGCCCGGACGGGCAGGTCAAGAGAGGGAATGTGTAGATGGCAAGAATTTGATCAAAGTCGGACTCAAAAGTGTCTGAACACAGACGACGACGATGCAAATGTTTAACTTTATTGACTATTTTGCTTACTGGCGTGTGCTTTGTGTGGACGATGTTGGCGTTTGAACATAGGATGCAGGATGACAGAAGTGATGGAGCGAAAGGAGAACGAGTGATGGAACGGTATGGTATGGAGCAGAGCGAGCTGGTGGTAAGAAGCTGACACAGACACAACAACTACTGCTAAATCTGAAGTGTAAACAACCGACACAGGTGAACACTTGGGGGACAATTTTTAATTGGACACACCCGTGGAATGATGGGGTAATGGAAAAGAAAAAGCCTATTTTTGACACCCAAGTTGCAAAACAAAATTTCACCTGCCTAAAGTTAAATGGGACTGGCCCTGGGATTGGAAATATCCAGGAGTCATGGTGTAATGAAAATGTGTCCTTGCCAGCAGGAATCCCTCTCGCTCGTGCTGATGTTTGGCTGTGGTGTGGAGAGAAAGTATTGTACGATAAGCTTCCCACCAATGCCTCAGGTAAGTGCGCCCTGGTAACGCTGATCATGCCAGTTAGTGTGACAGCCTTAGATTTGGCCACAATGGACTGGGAAGGTGTTGGACAATGGGGAAGAATCCCCTTCCTTAACAGGAAGAGAAGGGACATGCAAAAATGGTTGAATGCCGGAGATCCCACATATATAGATGCAATTGGAGTTCCAAGAGGGGTCCCTGACGAATATAAATTGGTGGATCAAATTGCGGCAGGATGGGAGAGTCTTTTCCTGTTCGTTACAGTAAACAAAAATGTGGACCGGATTAATTATGTCCATTATAATGTCCAACGATTGGCAAACTTCACCACCTCGGCACTCCAAGCAGTGCAAGAGCAATTGGCTGCCACGTCTCTTATGGCATTCCAAAATAGAATAAGCTTAGATATGGTGTTGGCTGAAAGAGGAGGAGTGTGTGGTATTTTTGGGGATCAGTGTTGTACTCTGATTCCCAACAATACGTCTCCTGACGGTCGCCTTATCAAGGCATTGGAGGGTCTGCGCACGCTAAGTAACAAAATGAAGGAGCACTCAGGTGTGGACACCAGTTGGTATTCTGACTGGTTAAACATCTTTGGTAAATATAAAAGCTTGATTGCATCAGTACTGATTTCGATGGCTGTGTTTGCCACTAGAATAGAATAGAATAGAAATCCCTTTATTGTCATTGTACTCAAGTGTGCAACGAGATTAGAGGTGGTGTTGGTGTTATGCGGATGTTGCTGTATTCCATGTATCAGAACATTAACTGTTAAGACAATAGAACGCACATTGGGGCCACTCCCGCCGGGTGGCCAGTACATGATGATCCGTCAAAAGGACCCCCAGGAGGCGGAGACAGCCGTGGCCTTCCGGGAGTCCAGGATGTGAGTATGGGAAGATGGCCTCAGGGACCTGAGGCCATGAGGAGGGAATGAAGTTTTCTACTAATTTTCCACTGGAATGAACTTTTCTACTAATTTTCTATTGGAATGACATTTTTTACTAATTTTCTACTGGAATGACATTTTCTACTGATTCTTATTCTTTTACTAATTGTTTGATGAGTTTTAGTTTTATGGCAAGTGATGTCTAGCTCGTGTGCAACAATAAAATAAGGTGTTCAAGTGATGACCTCAGGTGTCTGAGGTCATGAGAGGGAATAAAGGAATGTAAGAGTTGGAGCGTGGCATAGTTCATGGTATGTTGCTACATCCTGGGTGTGGGGGTGGAACTGTGTGTGTGGGGGAGCATAAGCAACAGAATGGGGGTTGCGGGGGGTTGTGCAAGAATGGAATGTTGCAGGATCACCAGAAGGAGGGGAAAGCCGAGATGAACAAAGCACAACTAGGAGGAGTTGCCACGGGATTCGGCGGGAGAAGAAAGACCAATAAGAGCAAGCTAAAGTTAACTGCAGGATACACATAGCCAATAGAATCATGCCAGGATGCTTTTGTCTGTGTGTCATTTACATATTGTATAGTCACAACTGGGGAACTCGGAAAAAGTTGAGTAGAGTTCTGTGGATGGCAGGAGAGGTGTAGAGTTGTATTAAGAGGGATCCGAGACCCAGGCGATTATGTAATAAATCTGTGTATTGGGAATAAATCCACTCGTGCGTGAAAATGCCGGCTTCCTGATACCTTTCTATTGCAGAACGAGCGTGCATATTGTTGGATGAGTGAGAGTTGGGTAAAGTCGCAAATTGGAGTCAGATTACTAATTTGAGTTTACATTGGTTTAAGATTAAATTCTAACATTGATTTAAAGCTAAATTCCCACAAGGCGCATTTCAAAAGGGAGATTTAACGCGTTTTAATACTCTGCTAAAAGCCAGTGAGCAAGTCACCAGCGCCACCCTGAAAAAGAAAAGAGATATGCAATACTGATTGCAAACCTGCACGAAAGCTTTGTGACCCTGTTCTGTGATCTACAACTGAAAAGACCACAGATTATGTTCCTCGTCGACCCATTTAATGCGGAGACAGACTGTTTGAAAGCCCCACTCGTCACAGATGAGGCTGCGGCTGAGTTGGAGATGATGGATCTTTGTGAGGAGGATCAACTGAAAGCTGTTTTAAGAAAATGGACCATTGAGTTCTAGAAAAATGTGCCAATAGAAAAATACCCCAATTTAAAGCGGGCTGCGCTTAAGATACTGTCAATGTTTGGGTCAACGTACGTCTGTGAGTCTGTTTTTTCCACTCTGAAACATGTGAAATCAAAGCATCGATCTGTTCTGACTGACACTCATTTGAAAGAATTGCTGCGAGTCGCAACAACGGAATACAAGCCAGATTTGAGAGGATTGTTCAAGATAAGGAATGCCAGAAGTCTCACTAAGCAGCATAGTGAGATATTTTTTTTATTAAACAAGTAAAAAATATTATTTTTTTTTATTAAATATACTTAATTTTTTATTATATAAAATTTATTTTATTATTTTTTGTGGACTTGCTTGAAGAGAGTTTGTGTGTGAGACAGTGGGCACAATGTTAACTGTCGAAAATAATATGTTGGTGTGGGATGTTTTCAATAAATCTGGCTAAGCAGGGTTCTTTGTGTTCGAGCATACACAATAAAAGCATGGGATGATGTTCATGTGTGCCCATGTGTATGATGTGGCTCTTTGCAGTAACAGAAAAAAAAGTGGCTCTTAGTCTCTGACTGGTTGGCCACCCCTGTTATAGTCACATAAAGGTACCAACAAAGAGATTGCAGCATATGTCAGACATGACACTGCTTCCGCTTTTGTTTGCATCGTACGGCCTTTTAAAGAAAGATCCCTACCTAACTATTGGTTAAGCTTTCCTTAATTTTAGTAATGATTGGCTCAAAATTCTCTGTGCATCTCAAACCCGCATTTTTCATTATGGTAATCCCCAGATAGATAACCTTCTCTTTAATTGGTATGTTATATACATTAGTCTCAGTTCAATCACAAATAGGAAATAGTTCACGTTTGTTTAAATTCAGGTAAAGACCAGAAGCTGCTGAGAATAGTGCCACTGTTTTAATGGCAACCGGCACTTGGCTGGAATTCTTCAGGAATAAGGTAGTGTCATCCGCAAGCTGACTAATCAAGATTTATCTGCCTGCAATAGATATCTCTTGAAGAGCACTTTTCTTTATATGACAAGTGAGGAGTTGAGTACACAAAAGTAAAAAGATATGGCGAGGCCGGACAGCCTTGACGTATTCCACGATTTAAGGTAAATCTTGGGGAGGTACCATTTCTAAGTCTGATGGAACTGTTAGCATTGGTGTACATAGTTTTGATAGCTTTACAGAAAAAATGACCAAATCCAATTTTTTCCATGCAGTGAAAAATGAAGTCATGTTCCACTGTGTCAAGTATAAAAGTCCAGAAACAAAAGCTAACTATTATCAGAACAGAGAAATGAATAATCGATAAGATCTAGATCATTCTAGACTCATGTCTAATATTGTTCGAAATATGGCTTTCACTCATGTAACCAGATTGAACCTCATCAATAATTGGGTCTAATACACCCTTGGTAATCCTAGCTATTATGGAAGCTGTTGGAATTTATCTTTATATCAAGACCCTCTCTCCCCCTCTCTCGCCCCTCTCTCTCTCCACAGGCTCCAGTTCCCAGCCTCATCAGACAACCACCACTTCCTCCTGCTCAGCTTTGTTCCTCACAACATCTCAGGTGAAGAACCAGCTGAGGAAGATGAAGGCGAGGAAGGCGGCAGGCCCAGATGGGATCAGCTCCCAGCTCCTCAAATCCTGCGCAGACCAGCTGTGTGGAATCGTCCAGCACATGTTCAACCTGAGCTTGAAGCTGGGCAGAGTCCCCCAGCTGTGGAAAACATCCTGCCAGGTTCCGGTTCCAAAGACACCCCATCCGAAGGAGCTCAACAACTTCAGACCAGTGGCGCTGACGTCTCATCTGATGAAGACCCTGGAGAGACTGGTCCTCGTCCATCTGCGCCCCCTGGTCAGCTCCTCAATGGACCCACTCCAGTTTGCATACCAGCCTGGCATCAGTGTGGATGATGCCATCATCTACCTGCTCCACACTTCACTCTTCCACCTGGAGAAGGCGGGGGGCACGGTGAGGATCATGTTCTTTGATTTCTCAAGTGCTTTCAACACCATCCAGCCCGCCTTATTGGGAGACAAGCTGGAGCAGGCGGGAGTGGCCCACCACCTCATCACATGGATTCACGACTACCTCACAAACCGGCCACAGTACGTGAGAACACAAGAGTGTGTGTCTGACGTGCTCCTCTGCAGCACGGGAGCGCCGCAGGGAACTGTGCTGGCTCCCTTCCTGTTCACCCTCTACACCTCGGACTACAAATACAATTCCACAACCTGTCACCTGCAGAAGTTCTCTGATGACTCTGCGATTGTCGGCCTCATCACTGACGATGACGATCGGGAGTACAGAGGGGTTACGCAGGGGTTCGTGGACTGGTGTCAGCAGAACCGCCTCCAAATCAACGCTGGGAAATGCAAAGAGCTGGTGGTGGATTTCCGCAAGCGTCGGCACTCTCCACCTGCACCAGTGAATATCCAGGGAACAGACGTTGAGAGGGTCTCAACTTACAAGTACCTGGGTGTTCATCTGAACAATAAACTGGACTGGAGCGACAACACAGATGCTCTCTATAGGAAGGGTCAGAGCAGACTCTTCCTACTCAGGAGGCTGAGGTCCTTTGGCGTTCGGGGAACACTCCTCAGGAACTTCTATGACTCTGTGGTTTCACCGGTCATCTTCTATGGAGTGGTCTCCTGGGCAGGAGGCATCTCGGACCGGGACAAAAAGAGACTGAACAAACTAGTGAGGAGGGCCAGCTCTGTCCTGGGCTGCTCCCTGGACTCTGTGGACTCAGTGGGGGGCAGGAGGATGACGGCAAAACTGTCATCAATGCTGGACAAACCAGCCCACCCACTCAATGACACTCTGAGAACACTTTACAGCTCCTTCAGTGACAGACTTTTACACCCTCGCTGTACCAAAGAGAGATTTCGCCGCTCCTTCCTGCCGACTGCTGTCAGACTTTTTAACAAGAACATTTCACACCAATCCCACGGTATTTGTCCGATTGAGTGTCCTGCTCCATTCAACTTCAAACACGTAAAATTTTGCTTGGCCACCTTAATATCAATCCCTTAAATTTTCCAAATCAATTGTGTGATTGAATAATTTCGCATATATACCAACCTCAGGGTCTTGGTCACAAATTTTATAAAACAATAACACTGTGCGTCTGTCAACCTATCTGAGCTGTCCTCCCGTTCCTCGTACATGACCGTCTGGTTGCAGTGGTACTGTAACATCACATTTTTTGTCTCCACTCCGTCTGTCTGAAAAAACAGTCTCATACATTAGAAGCAAACATACTAAAAGCGTAGAAAGCAAGCCTATCATCCAGAAATAATCTGAAAAAGGACAGCCTCTAGCAGAGACACACACACAGAACTACCTCTTCCGAGTGACCCTTCTCGGGAAATTTAGAAATTTAGTAATGTTCCCAAAACCGAAGAATTTGTAGTCGGTACTGAAGTATGATATGGGGCCTAGATCTTTAGTATGATGACGCGCATTCATATTCAATGTGCTTTGTGGCTCGGCGAAAGTAAACAACTAAAGGATAATGTAATCAGGGCAGTCAATCTAAACAGAACAAAGGGTAGACTGCTAGGAGCCACTTTTGTTGTCCCGGCAGGGAAGTCCATTGTTTCAGAGGTGTCTCGTTCACACCTCCTTTGTTGCAGCCTTGATCCAATCTTCCTGCATTCCTCTCCTGAGGGTCTTGTCATTAGCATGGTCCAAACTTCGGTTACACGTTAAGGATTTCATACATTTGACTATTAAAGGAATATAAGAGTTTGAGCTTAACATAGTTAATTAGATGTTGCTGCATCCAGTGTATGAAAATGTGATATTGTAAAATGCTGAGTGTGTGTGGGGGTGTGAAACTGTGTGTGTGGGAGCGTAAGCAACAGAATGGGGGTTGCGGGGGTTGTGCAAGAATGGAATGTTGCAGGACAGATGTTGATCACCAGAAGGAGGGGGAAGCCGAGATGAACCAAGCACAACCAGGAGGAGCCGCCACGTGATTCGGCGGGGGAAGAAAGACCAATAAGAGCAAGCTAAAGTTAACTGCAGGATACACATAGCCAATAGAATCATGCCAGGATGCCTTTGTCTTTGTGTCATTTACATATTGTATAGTCACTACTGGGCAACTCGGAAAAAGTTCAGTTCTGTTCTGTTGGTGGCAAGAGAGGTGTAGAGTTGTATTGAGAGGGATCCGAGACCCAGGCGAATATGTAGTAAATCTATGTATTGGGAATAAATCCACTCGTGCGTGAAAATGCCGGCTTCCTGATACCTTTCTATTGCAGAACGAGCGCGCATATTGTTGGATGAGTGAGAGTTGGGTAAAGTCGCAAATTGGAGCCAGATTACTAATTTGAGGTTACATTGGTTTAAAATTAAATTCTAGCATTGATTTAGAGCTAAATTCCAACAATTTATGGTGACCCCGACGTGATGCAAGAGAGGTAAAAGGACTTCAGGAAAAAAACCACACCAGGTGACGACCTGAGAAAGGATAAAAGATAAAGGAGCCACACATCCGATCGTCTTTCCTCTTGGGCCCACAGTGACACAAGGTAAGCAGAACCTTTTCAAATTCTGCACATTGGCAACGCTAAATTATAAGAGGAAGGAGTAGCGGAACGAAGTAAGCGTAAAAGTGTTGGACGCTAGTAGGGTATAAAATCTGGGATTTACCTACTAGCATAATTAATGGCGCAAAAGTAAAGTAAAAGTGTAATAGTTTAGACAAAAGTAGGGTATAAAATCTGGGATTTACCTACGAGTATAATTAATGGCGCAAAAGTAAAGTAAAAGTGTAATAGTTTAGACAAAGGTAGGGTATAAAATCTGGGATTTACCTACGAGTATAATTAGTGGCGTAAAAGTAAAGTAAAAGTGTAATAGTTTAGACAAAAGTAGGGTATAAAATCTGGGATTTACCTACGAGTATAGTTAATGGCGCAAAAGTCAATGTGTAATAATGTGGACATGAGTAGGGTGTAAAATCTGGGATTTACCTACTAGAATAGTTTGGAAATATACGTGGTTACGATACGGTATAAAATCCGGGATTTACGTATCTGTGGCACTCAGTCCTTTTGTTTCGGAGGTGTGTCACAGCACACCTCCTTTGATGTTGCAGCAATGGAATCCAGTCTTCAGGCGTTCGCTCTCTGGGGGTCTTCTCCATGTGGTCGAGCATGGGTCGCACTGTGGAGCAATTCTTTTGCAGTGCTAGTGGAGTAAGGTACGGGATAAAATATATATATTCAACCTAACAATAAATACAAATTAGCAGGGAATTAGAACACAAGTTAGACACTGAAACGTGCAGGGGACGCCTGGGGAACAGCAGGGCAGCGACAATCTTATTAAAATTTAAATTTTAAGCAAAGGGATTATGGTTTTGGGATAAATTTTAAGTGAAGTATTTTATGGACATGTTGAAAGAAAATCTTTGGAACGGGGAATATCTAGCAATTGGAGATTGGTTTACCAAATATAAAGTGGGACTAAATAGTTTTGTAGATGATTTATTAACTGATGTGTATTAAATGTGACAAAGGTGGAAGACAGATGTTTTATGACTGTACGACGCGAACCCTGACATGACAATTTTAAAGGACATGACAGCATTCCATAAATACCAGACTGCTAACATCCGCATCTTTGAGCTGGTTGATGTCACAGGTGCAGTATCGTCAGCTACGTCCAGGAGAAAAGACATCACGGGGAGTGAATGGGAAAATCACGAGACCCACAGTTGTAAATTTTGGCATACGCTGGCTAAATTGAGGCAAAATTATGGATCTGCCAGCACAAATCTCAGTGGAATCAAGGCGGACGCGCCAAGGGAGGGGTCTCTGTGCGGAATTGGAAAGTATCTTTTTGGTGAATGAAAGTGTGAAAGAAAAAGTGTTTGTATGCATATGTGGTTTGAGTGAATGTGTAAGGGACGGGCCTCAGGAAAGAAACACAGAAAATTGATTGAGGACACCGGCAAGCCCTTACAGTACTTGGGATGCAATGGGCAGACAGGCCTGATCAACCTGAATCCCTATTGCACTCCCAAGTATTGATTTTCAAATTGTTATTGGAGAAAGATTGGAGTAATTAAATTCAAACATCAAGTGAATGGTTGATTGACGTTATTACACAAAATATATGCAAAACTGAAAGTTTTGGAAGGAAGATAATTTGTCCCTTCTCACTGGCAAGTGCCACTCCTCCAGTTCTCTCCACAGGTTTGCGGTGACATGTGACCTGTGTGTCCAGAAGGCCGGAGAACGCTTCAAATAGCGCCTCACCACGCCCATCCCGGAGGTTCTCCTCAACAAGGAGGGAGATATTGTTATTCACATTTGATGCGCGACTAGATAACATACACCCAGTCCAGGATAGGGCAAAATTTTGTTATATTGTTTCGACTTTTCCATAATATACAGCGGTGGCGCTGTTTTTATGAAAAGTTACTCACTTAACGCAAGTGTAGGTTCGTTGTAGAGGGGACAAAATTTACTTAACAGGAACTGTCCTCACTTGAGGCCGAGGCCAGACCTGCTGACCAGCATGATGGTCACCAGCTAAATGGGGACACCTCAGGTGAGATTGGCCGTGCCGTGCATCAGATATTTCTGGCCCGTTGGGGTCGATGTTGCTGTGTCTTTCAGGTGGGGAAGGGGGAGACAGGCCTGGTCTATGTGGCCAGGGCGAGACGTGAATAGAGTGAGACTTCCGGCAGTGACCCATCCAATAATGTCGACAATACACTGCTGTTCCAGTTGGCCGTCCACAAGGGCGTGCCCCTTCCAGTGGCAGACATCAGGCGAAATAGTCCATCAATGAAAAATGCTAATCGGCCTAAGTAGAACACATTTGTACATAATTTTGCACGACATCAGAAAAGGAAAATATGGGATTGGATTAAGAAGCGTGACTAAAAATTGTTGTACTTGCAGGTTTAGGAGGCCAAGAGAGATAAGAATATTAAAAAAGAAGAAGCAGCTAAGGCAGCCACAGACGCATGCGGCTCCCATTGTACCTGCTCCTTCCACTTCTGCTGCTTCTGGGCTAGGTTCGGGTGACGCAGTGCCACAGCAGACTGGCTGACCATAGCAGACCGGTCAACGAAGTCGGGACCGCGGTAGCAGAGGTAGGGGTGGTTATAGACAGGGGTTGTGGGTGGGGTGTGCTCTTGCTGCGGGGTGTGGGGTCACTGGGTGATGAGCTGTCCAAACCGAGCCACTTTCTGGAACGTGCCATCATCTGGTCCGGTGCCATATCTGTCACAAAGAGCTCCACCAGCGCAGGGGGCGCCACCGTTACCCACTCCCAACGCACTCTTGACACAAACCCGCTGGTACCCCATTCCATGACAGGGGGCCACGGAGCTTCTGCGTGCGAGGAATAGCAGGTCCCAGCATTCCGGGGACGGTGGATGGACAAGTTTTCGATGGTGCTGGATATTGGGGCGAGCTATGGGCTCCGTCCGCAACTCCCAGTGAGCCATGTGGACTCTCGAGTTTGCCTGAGTCACTGCCATTGACTGAACGAACACTGGAATTCGAGTGGCATTTCCGGATGGGACTGAACTTGGATATCCTTCGGAGGGAGCATATGTGGTGCTCTCCTCCATTCCAGTGGCCGAACTGAAATATCTGAGGACAGCTCTGAAACCTGGTTCTCCATCCTCCCGCTGTGGGTATGCCCTGTTCCTGCTCTGGTCTGAGTGGTGTAGCAACCTCCACCCATTCAATTCACCAATTGACATTACATTGTACATGTGGTCACACATGGTTTGGTTTATCAAAATGCAGTCATCTAAATTTAGTTAGGAGTAGATCTTCCATTCGGATTATATATTTGTTATGTCTACCGGCGTTGCCTCGCACGTGTGCCTTGTCCCTGAGCAGAGGAAATGGTATGAATTGGTCACTTTCACCGAGCCACAAATCACATTGAATATTGATGGGCGCCATCAGACTAAAGGTTGAGGCCCCATAGTTGTTGAATACTCCGCGTCACTATTCAACACCCGCTCGGCTCCACGGCTCCGCAATTGTTTTTACTGTCTCTAGCCCCTCCCCCAGTTGACAGAATCAGTGTGGGCTCGGCCTGGAGGTGGATTGAAGCATTTGGGAGACAATAGGAGGTGAAGACTGCAGCGGTCTTGGAGCTGTCTATGTCTTGGAGAGCACCTATTCTTCCCGTTAAAAAAAAAAAAAAAAAAAAAGGTTTAATTTGGTATTTGCGTTATTATAGTTTTGAGATTTTTTATTTTAAGTGCGAATGGTTACTATTTCATTTGGGTTGCTTTAAAAATTTGTCAAAAAAAAAAAAAAGACAGTCAAAATTGGAGCGTTAGCTCGAGGCTTAATTTGTAATCTCTAAACACAGTTAATTATTTGTACTCAGTGAACTCAGCATCACTGGAGTCGGACACCACTCCCGTACGTCTCCCTCCGGGTGCTTTCCCAGAGGTGGACTCAATCTCGCTGGAAAGGACAGTTTAGAGTTCTGGCTAGAACCTCACACGCCATCCAATTGGGAACTAAAGGACAAAAGTGGTACCATAACTCATAGTTGCGCCCGGCCCCAGAATTTGTGCCTGCCAAGATTGAGCTTAAAGGTTGACCGCCCGGACGGGCAGGTCAAGAGAGGGAATGTGTAGATGGCAAGAATTTGATCAAAGTCGGACTCAAAAGTGTCTGAACACAGACGACGACGATGCAAATGTTTAACTTTATTGACTATTTTGCTTACTGGCGTGTGCTTTGTGTGGACGATGTTGGCGTTTGAACATAGGATGCAGGATGACAGAAGCGAAAGGAGAACGAGTGATGGAACGGTATGGTATGGAGCAGAGCGAGCTGGTGGTAAGAAGCTGACACAGACACAACAACTACTGCTAAATCTGAAGTGTAAACAACCGACACAGGTGAACACTTGGGGGACAATTTTTAATTGGACACACCCGTGGAATGATGGGGTAATGGAAAAGAAAAAGCCTATTTTTGACACCCAAGTTGCAAAACAAAATTTCACCTGCCTAAAGTTAAATGGGACTGGCCCTGGGATTGGAAATATCCAGGAGTCATGGTGTAATGAAAATGTGTCCTTGCCAGCAGGAATCCCTCTCGCTCGTGCTGATGTTTGGCTGTGGTGTGGAGAGAAAGTATTGTACGATAAGCTTCCCACCAATGCCTCAGGTAAGTGCGCCCTGGTAACGCTGATCATGCCAGTTAGTGTGACAGCCTTAGATTTGGCCACAATGGACTGGGAAGGTGTTGGACAATGGGGAAGAATCCCCTTCCTTAACAGGAAGAGAAGGGACATGCAAAAATGGTTGAATGCCGGAGATCCCACATATATAGATGCAATTGGAGTTCCAAGAGGGGTCCCTGACGAATATAAATTGGTGGATCAAATTGCGGCAGGATGGGAGAGTCTTTTCCTGTTCGTTACAGTAAACAAAAATGTGGACCGGATTAATTATGTCCATTATAATGTCCAACGATTGGCAAACTTCACCACCTCGGCACTCCAAGCAGTGCAAGAGCAATTGGCTGCCACGTCTCTTATGGCATTCCAAAATAGAATAAGCTTAGATATGGTGTTGGCTGAAAGAGGAGGAGTGTGTGGTATTTTTGGGGATCAGTGTTGTACTCTGATTCACAACAATACGTCTCCTGACGGTCGCCTTATCAAGGCATTGGAGGGTCTGCGCACGCTAAGTAACAAAATGAAGGAGCACTCAGGGGGTGGACACCAGTTGGTATTCTGACTGGTTAAACATCTTTGGTAAATATAAAAGCTTGATTGCATCAGTACTGATTTCGATGGCTGTGTTTGCCACTATTATGGTGTTATGCGGATGTTGCTGTATTCCATGTATCAGAACATTAACTGTTAAGACAATAGAACGCACATTGGGGCCACTCCCGCCGGGTGGCCAGTACATGATGATCCCTCAAAAGGACCCCCAGGAGGCGGAGACAGCCGTGGCCTTCCGGGAGTCCAGGATGTGAGTATGGGAAGATGGCCTCAGGGACCTGAGGCCATGAGGAGGGAATGAAGTTTTCTACTAATTTTCCACTGGAATGAACTTTTCTACTAATTTTCTATTGGAATGACATTTTTTACTAATTTTCTACTGGAATGACATTTTCTACTGATTCTTATTCTTTTACTAATTGTTTGATGAGTTTTAGTTTTATGGCAAGTGATGTCTAGCTCGTGTGCAACAATAAAATAAGGTGTTCAAGTGATGACCTCAGGTGTCTGAGGTCATGAGAGGGAATAAAGGAATGTAAGAGTTGGAGCGTGGCATAGTTCATGGTATGTTGCTACATCCTGGGTGTGGGGGTGGAACTGTGTGTGTGGGGGAGCATAAGCAACAGAATGGGGGTTGCGGGGGGTTGTGCAAGAATGGAATGTTGCAGGATCACCAGAAGGAGGGGAAAGCCGAGATGAACAAAGCACAACTAGGAGGAGTTGCCACGGGATTCGGCGGGAGAAGAAAGACCAATAAGAGCAAGCTAAAGTTAACTGCAGGATACACATAGCCAATAGAATCATGCCAGGATGCTTTTGTCTGTGTGTCATTTACATATTGTATAGTCACAACTGGGGAACTCGGAAAAAGTTGAGTAGAGTTCTGTGGATGGCAGGAGAGGTGTAGAGTTGTATTAAGAGGGATCCGAGACCCAGGCGATTATGTAATAAATCTGTGTATTGGGAATAAATCCACTCGTGCGTGAAAATGCCGGCTTCCTGATACCTTTCTATTGCAGAACGAGCGTGCATATTGTTGGATGAGTGAGAGTTGGGTAAAGTCGCAAATTGGAGTCAGATTACTAATTTGAGTTTACATTGGTTTAAGATTAAATTCTAACATTGATTTAAAGCTAAATTCCCACAAGGCGCATTTCAAAAGGGAGATTTAACGCGTTTTAATACTCTGCTAAAAGCCAGTGAGCAAGTCACCAGCGCCACCCTGAAAAAGAAAAGAGATATGCAATACTGATTGCAAACCTGCACGAAAGCTTTGTGACCCTGTTCTGTGATCTACAACTGAAAAGACCACAGATTATGTTCCTCGTCGACCCATTTAATGCGGAGACAGACTGTTTGAAAGCCCCACTCGTCACAGATGAGGCTGCGGCTGAGTTGGAGATGATGGATCTTTGTGAGGAGGATCAACTGAAAGCTGTTTTAAGAAAATGGACCATTGAGTTCTAGAAAAATGTGCCAATAGAAAAATACCCCAATTTAAAGCGGGCTGCGCTTAAGATACTGTCAATGTTTGGGTCAACGTACGTCTGTGAGTCTGTTTTTTCCACTCTGAAACATGTGAAATCAAAGCATCGATCTGTTCTGACTGACACTCATTTGAAAGAATTGCTGCGAGTCGCAACAACGGAATACAAGCCAGATTTGAGAGGATTGTTCAAGATAAGGAATGCCAGAAGTCTCACTAAGCAGCATAGTGAGATATTTTTTTTATTAAACAAGTAAAAAATATTATTTTTTTTTATTAAATATACTTAATTTTTTATTATATAAAATTTATTTTATTATTTTTTGTGGACTTGCTTGAAGAGAGTTTGTGTGTGAGACAGTGGGCACAATGTTAACTGTCGAAAATAATATGTTGGTGTGGGATGTTTTCAATAAATCTGGCTAAGCAGGGTTCTTTGTGTTCGAGCATACACGATAAAAGCATGGGATGATGTTCATGTGTGCCCATGTGTATGATGTGGCTCTTTGCAGTAACAGAAAAAAAAGTGGCTCTTAGTCTCTGACTGGTTGGCCACCCCTGTTATAGTCACATAAAGGTACCAACAAAGAGATTGCAGCATATGTCAGACATGACACTGCTTCCGCTTTTGTTTGCATCGTACGGCCTTTTAAAGAAAGATCCCTACCTAACTATTGGTTAAGCTTTACTTTAGTTTTAGTAATGATTGGCTCAAAATTCTCTGTGCATCTCAAACCCGCATTTTTCATTATGGTAATCCCCAGATAGATAACCTTCTCTTTAATTGGTATGTTATATACATTAGTCTCAGTTCAATCACAAATAGGAAATAGTTCACGTTTGTTTAAATTCAGGTAAAGACCAGAAGCTGCTGAGAATAGTGCCACTGTTTTAATGGCAACCGGCACTTGGCTGGAATTCTTCAGGAATAAGGTAGTGTCATCCGCAAGCTGACTAATCAAGATTTATCTGCCTGCAATAGATATCTCTTGAAGAGCACTTTTCTTTATATGACAAGTGAGGAGTTGAGTACACAAAAGTAAAAAGATATGGCGAGGCCGGACAGCCTTGACGTATTCCACGATTTAAGGTAAATCTTGGGGAGGTACCATTTCTAAGTCTGATGGAACTGTTAGCATTGGTGTACATAGTTTTGATAGCTTTACAGAAAAAATGACCAAATCCAATTTTTTCCATGCAGTGAAAAATGAAGTCATGTTCCACTGTGTCAAGTATAAAAGTCCAGAAACAAAAGCTAACTATTATCAGAACAGAGAAATGAATAATCGATAAGATCTAGATCATTCTAGACTCATGTCTAATATTGTTCGAAATATGGCTTTCACTCATGTAACCAGATTGAACCTCATCAATAATTGGGTCTAATACACCCTTGGTAATCCTAGCTATTATGGAAGCTGTTGGAATCTATCTTTATATCAAGACCCTCTCTCCCCCTCTCTCTCTCCACAGGCTCCAGTTCCCAGCCTCATCAGACAACCACCACTTCCTCCTGCTCAGCTTTGTTCCTCACAACATCTCAGGTGAAGAACCAGCTGAGGAAGATGAAGGCGAGGAAGGCGGCAGGCCCAGATGGGATCAGCTCCCAGCTCCTCAAATCCTGCGCAGACCAGCTGTGTGGAATCGTCCAGCACATGTTCAACCTGAGCTTGAAGCTGGGCAGAGTCCCCCAGCTGTGGAAAACATCCTGCCAGGTTCCGGTTCCAAAGACACCCCATCCGAAGGAGCTCAACAACTTCAGACCAGTGGCGCTGACGTCTCATCTGATGAAGACCCTGGAGAGACTGGTCCTCGTCCATCTGCGCCCCCTGGTCAGCTCCTCAATGGACCCACTCCAGTTTGCATACCAGCCTGGCATCAGTGTGGATTATGCCATCATCTACCTGCTCCACACTTCACTCTTCCACCTGGAGAAGGCGGGGGGCACGGTGAGGATCATGTTCTTTGATTTCTCAAGTGCTTTCAACACCATCCAGCCCGCCTTATTGGGAGACAAGCTGGAGCAGGCGGGAGTGGCCCACCACCTCATCACATGGATTCACGACTACCTCACAAACCGGCCACAGTACGTGAGAACACAAGAGTGTGTGTCTGACGTGCTCCTCTGCAGCACGGGAGCGCCGCAGGGAACTGTGCTGGCTCCCTTCCTGTTCACCCTCTACACCTCGGACTACAAATACAATTCCACAACCTGTCACCTGCAGAAGTTCTCTGATGACTCTGCGATTGTCGGCCTCATCACTGACGATGACGATCGGGAGTACAGAGGGGTTACGCAGGGGTTCGTGGACTGGTGTCAGCAGAACCGCCTCCAAATCAACGCTGGGAAATGCAAAGAGCTGGTGGTGGATTTCCGCAAGCGTCGGCACTCTCCACCTGCACCAGTGAATATCCAGGGAACAGACGTTGAGAGGGTCTCAACTTACAAGTACCTGGGTGTTCATCTGAACAATAAACTGGACTGGAGCGACAACACAGATGCTCTCTATAGGAAGGGTCAGAGCAGACTCTTCCTACTCAGGAGGCTGAGGTCCTTTGGCGTTCGGGGAACACTCCTCAGGAACTTCTATGACTCGGTGGTTTCACCGGTCATCTTCTATGGAGTGGTCTCCTGGGCAGGAGGCATCTCGGACCGGGACAAAAAAAGACTGAACAAACTAGTGAGGAGGGCCAGCTCTGTCCTGGGCTGCTCCCTGGACTCTGTGGACTCAGTGGGGGGCAGGAGGATGACGGCAAAACTGTCATCAATGCTGGACAAACCAGCCCACCCACTCAATGACACTCTGAGAACACTTTACAGCTCCTTCAGTGACAGACTTTTACACCCTCGCTGTACCAAAGAGAGATTTCGCCGCTCCTTCCTGCCGACTGCTGTCAGACTTTTTAACAAGAACATTGGGTCAGGCCTACAAACGGGAGGGCATTAGTGCAACTGTGCAGTCCTAGGATGCAATATTAACTACTACTGTACTTTCAGCCAAGGGTGTACTTAAACATCGACCAATTATGTATTTTGTTTACCATTACAGTATTCTTATTACAATACTTCTATCACTGTAGTATTTCTACCACTGCAGGATGTTCACTATTACAGAACTTTTATCATTGCAGTACTTTTATAATTACTGTATTTCCTATCATTGCGGTACTTTTACTATTACAGTACTTTTATCATTGCAGTATATTTGATCATTGCAGTACTTTTACCATTACAGTACTTTTATCAGTGCAGTATTTTCTATCATTGCAGTACTTTCCTGTCATTTCAGTACTCTCACCATTACAGTACTTTTATCATTGTAATATCTTTATCATTGCAGTATTTTCAATCATTACAGTATTTCCCCCTCTGTATAATGGACAGGCATTAGGAGTGTTTCCTTACACTAGATACGTTTATACTGTGTATATTTGCATGCTTTTTATGAATGTCTGCTGCTAATGTTATACATTAACGGCTACATTACGCCGCCGACTCTGTGTGATCTATATCTTTGCTGCTGTAACACTTCAAATTTCCCCATTGTGGGACTAATAAAGGACATCTATATCTTTATCTTTATGTTAGAATTTAATTTTAAACCAATGTAAACTCGAATTAGTAATCTGACTCCAATTTGCGACCTTAACCAACTCCCACTCATCCAACAATATGCGCGCTCGTTCTGCAATAGAAAGGTATCAGGAAGCCGGCATTTTCACGCACAAAGTGGATTTATTTCCAATACAGATTTTCTACATGGCCCCTGGGTCTCGGGTCCCTCTCAATACAACTCTACACCTCTCTTGCCACCAGCGAATGTGTTCTACCCGAGTTGCCCAGTAATGATTCATCCTATACAATATGCAAATGGAACAGAGACAAAGGCATCCTGGCATGATTCTATTGGCTATGTGTATCCTGCAGTTAACTTTAGCTTGCTCTTATTGGTCTTTCTTCAAGTGGTGGCTCCTCCTGCTTGTGGTTGAAGGGTCCAGTTTCTTGTGCATCCCTTCCCCCTCGAGGTATCTGTCTGCGCCAGGCACCGACCTAAAACCTCCCAAACCTCACATTCTTTCACTTTCTTTGTCCAGCTTCACCAGCCACACACACAGCATTCCACAGAATAACAGTGACACAAGATGCAGGACATCGAATAAAACTAGCCAGGTTTAAACTCTTCCACTCCTTTAAAGCAAAGACTTTATCATCGTTATTCAATTAAGAAATGGGCCTCCAGTTATCAATGAAATTATGATCTTTTTTTGTTTTTGGTATCAAAGTAATCAGTCCCTGTGTCAGTGAAGGTGGAAGACAAGCTTTCTCAATGCTCTCTAAAAAGACTTCAAGCGAAAAAGGAGCTAAATCTTTACCAAAAGCTTTATAAAACTCATCCGTTAGGCCATCAACTCCAGGGGATTTATTAATTTTTAAATGTTCAATCACAAAAACAACTTTGTATAAATTAATATTCCTACCACAGAAGTCTTTATCACATGGTGTTATCTGGTGTCACATTGTAAAGAGAATTGAAAAAGGTTGTCGTCGACCGTTCACAATACTTGGACCTATACAGATTCCTATAAATATTTTTGCAAAAATTGGCAATGCATTTTGGGTCATCAGTTACAACACCATCAATATTTAGTTGAAGTGAAAAAAATATGCTGTTTTGTTACCCTTCGCCAATCATTTTTTTCCTTGACCTCACAAATGCTCTTTTAGCTTTGTTAATATAAATCTCATTTAATTTAGCCTGTTCTGAATTTAATATTAGTCTGTCTTCATTAGTCATGCTATTGGGGCTTTTTAATGACAAGGTTATTATTGGTGAAATTATCCTTTCTTCCCCTAATCTACGATTTTTGGCAAAGACACTATCATATTTCCTGAAGTATTGACAAGCCTCAAATTTGAGTAATTCCCATTTGCTACAAAAATAATTTTCATCTTTCGCTCAGTTCCAATATTTCCTAATAAGGTTTTCAATATCAGTTTGAACTATTTTATGATGTAACAGAGAACTACTGAGCTTCTAGTAAGCACCTCTACAAATTTTAGTATTCTTAGACTGCAAGGTATGGAAAGTAAGACAGCATTATGGTCTGTTGAAGGTGTTGTAATGATATAAACTACGGACCCACCGCGGACACGCACTGGCCGTGCACCCACCGCGGACACGTACGGGACGAAACGGCCTGGAGCTCTAGTACACGAGACCTCCGTCGCCTGGGGGGCGGGCGTACGGAGCAGTGAAGCCGCTAACAAGCACCCTCCGCGGACACGCACTGGACGAAACGCCCCGTAGCACCAGAATTCTTCCGTCTCAAGGGAGGCCGGCGCGCGTTGTACATTTTTAAATAAAACAAATCGGAATTCAGCCCTTTTCCCTGTTTTATTTTCAATAGTTGTTGTAAATTCTTCATTACTGCTCTGTTTACACAGGTATTGGTTAGCTGTTTAATTTGCGTATTTAACAACAGGCATGTTCTCGGGCACCTAATGGGTCCTTGTATTAATGTTAATTTATGTCTGGCATATTGTTGGACAGCTAAGCGGTCCTAAGAGAGACGTATCAAGTCCGTTAGCTGCGGATGCACGATTGCTACACTTTTCGTCGTCGTGTATGCGGCAGAATGATAGTGAGTTATTGAGCTCTGTTGAATTGATTGGAGTGCTATTAAAGCTACGTTGTTCTCTATCCCTGTGTCCGGTCACGCTCTTTGATTCGAGTGACTGTTTGGATGAGGCGCTCCGGTGAACCCCCCTCAAATTCACATACAGTTCCAGCTCTCCGCAACAATCGTAAAAAAAAATTATACTCCATAGAATCGCAAATTCCAACGCTGTGAGTAGTTTTCAAGTTGAGCCATCCGCTGCTCCATCATAGTCACTTTCTCCACCAAAAGTAGAAGTCAGCGAAGACATCCGATGTAGTAAGAAGCAGTTCAGTTCCGTTAGCAAAGGCTCGACCTCCGACGAAGTATGTCATCTTTCCTTCCTCTAGTGCCTTTCGCACTAATGGTCATAGTTGCTTCCTTCTTTCCCTTGTGGATGGAGACAAATCCTCAGCAAAACACGTTGTTTTGGAGAAAAGTAGATTTCTTTGCTGCTCTCCACACTGCATCTCTGGAGATTCGTGACGTGAATTGGAGAATGGTCCCTCGAGGCCTGGATTCGTCATTTTTCTGATGTCCCAATGGATGCACAGAGTCAATGACATCAGGGAATTTATCTTTCTCTCTGGGTAGAAGAGCTTGGCAGACGTTTTGAGTTTTCTTCTCCGGTACTCCATAGAGACGCAAATTCCGACGCCGAGAGTGGTTTTCAATTTCGGCCAGCTGCGGCTCCATCATGGTCAATTTCTTCTCTGCCAGTGCAACATGTTTCACTTTTACTTGTACTTCTCGGATTTCAGCGCAGGCAAAGTCAACTGTTTTCTTGAGGTCCTCTGTTTTTATAGTAATGTCCTTCATCGTTTTCTTAACATTTGTTTCCAACGCTGGTGTTAAACATCATCGATATCTGTTGCACAATATTGACATTCTCTCCTTCAGATGTGCGAGGAAGCTTAGTTTTCTTCGGAGCTGGCGGCTTTGAAAGCAAAACAGGCAAGGGAGGAAAGTCAGCATCCGCAACAGCTAGAACAGGTTGGTTTTGCAGACAGTCCTGTGCATTATCCATGAGCGCATTCTCAGACGCAAACTTCGGCTCCATTTCGTTGATGTAGCCAACAGTCGTTAGCCTAGCAACACTTCGAGGTAACGCACAACAAAAAAAAACAAACAACTGCGTTGAGGACGAGTTACTGTTTGTGCCGTCTAGCACTTAAACGGAGCTCATAGAAACGCAACAGCTCACGTCGCCATCTTGGCTCCTCCCAGTTTGTTCACGAGTGTGGTAATGGTTTGATCTAATCACAAATACAATAGAGGCACGTCACTGATAGGCGCCCCTCTCCTCCGTGCTTGTCACCAACGCCCCCGTCTCCTGCGCATCGCGCGCAGCCGCGCGCACACACAGACACAGAGTCCAGTCCGCGCACTCTCGAGTACGTAAGCGGTCAGTGTTTACAATTCAAACGTCTGATAATAGTAACGATGGAGAAGCAAAAAAGAAAGTGCTCAGGGGCACAATCAGGGTTCGCGGTTAACTTTAAAAACTGCTTGCCCATAGGGCAAGTGCCACTAAAATTTGCCTTGCCCGAGTGGCCAAATTACTTCCCCGACTTGGGCAAGTGACAATTTTTTTTCTCTAAGAATAAAATGTTTATGGTTGTAAAATGTGCGCCACAAATGTAAATAAACATATAATCTGATAAGTATAAATTAATCTTGTTTTCATCATCAACCATGAAACTCTACTCACAACAGCATGTATCATCCTGTGCAGTTATTGAAAATGTTAATTGTAGTTTTAATAATTAACAAATCTGCATGTTAAATTGGGAAAATGATATTACAGCAATCCAGATTATCAATTTTAAATCCAGGAGAGCCCATTAAATGAGGAATCACATGAGTAAATTATGAGTGTGGGAAATTTGTGTATTCCTTTAAGACCAGTGCCTGTGGTGCTGCCTCCATAAATTTCATAGCATAAACAGAACACAGTCACTGACACTATGTCAGGTCACATCATGGAGCTAATGAATTAACAGCCAATAATCAAATATTACTCCCTTCCTTACTCACAACTGAATTGTCTACTTAAAAATATTCTAGCTATTTTAGTCATGTCAGAGGAATCCAAAATGTTCGGATTTGAACGAACTCGTCGCCACTTGTAAACATGTGCAGAAGGTAAGAAAACTTCCGGCTGTCAATTTTCGGCCGAAATATCGTAGGTTTTTGTTGTGTTTTTCAAACTTCAAATGAGGATGCTACGACAGCGAGTTCCAATACTGCGGGATTTATTGACGTCCACTTTAACTCGACATTCACTGAACTAGCTGATCCCCGTAGCGCCCGCCCATTGCCCCCGATAAGGCCAATGGACCATACCACAACATAAGGGGGTGTCTGGGTTAAACCATCACCATACAGTGCACACAAACAGATCACACCACAGTTTTCGTCGAAATTAAAGATATTTGGCTGCTTTAAAAAATGCTTGCCCGGTCGGGCAAGTTGCCCATAATTTTACCTTGCCCGTGGCCAAATTTCACTTGCCCCGGGCAATCGGGAAGCGGTTAACCGCGAACCCTGGCACAAAACTACGGAGCCCCTTAGGGGACACGGAAGAGAAAAAAAAATCTTTGCGTTCCCGCGCAAAATCTTTGCGTTCCCTTACAAAGATTGCATTCCCTCGCAAACTTTGCGAGGGAATGCAAATTTGTTTTTGTTTTTTTTAAATGCGCGTTTATGTACTTCCGGGTCATCTTCCGTGTAAACAAACGCAGCAAAGATGGAGTGTGTTCACCTGTGGGCGAGTTTAATTGAATTTTACTTTGAAATTGGCTTGAAATACAAAGAAATAAAATCAGTTCTGGATATTAAGCACGGTTTTCAAATAAGTGAAAGACAGTTCCAAGCCCTCCTCCATGATTAGTGCCGCCTCCAAAGTACTGTCGTCTCTTGAACAGCAGCGCATTCGAGGCAAGGGTAGTCAAACTGACTAGGAAGTACATAAACGTGCATTAAAAAATAAATAAATAAACATTCACTCGAAAAACAAACAACAACTTTGCGTTCCCTCGCAAAGTTTGCGAGGGAACGCAAATTTTTTTTTTCTCTTCCATGTCCCCTAAGGGGCTCCGTACAAAACCGAAAAAGAAAGCGGGAGAAAGATTATGCAGGCATAAAAGCCATCATTTCAAAGTGTTAAAGAGACAGTAAGTGAGTTGTGATGTGTCAGCGTAGTAAGAGCCACAATTGGCTAGCAAATAATGAAGTTGGCTAAATTCGTTTTGGGACATTATTAGTTATTGTACATATTCTTGGGTTTTTCATTAAGCCAATCACCTGCTGTAAAATGAAACGTTCAATAAAAGTTTGAAATAAAAGTGTGATACTCCCCCCAAAATTTTATTTATCGGCTACATTAAAAAAATGAAATTGTAATTTATTTCTTTTTTTTTGGGGGGGGGGGGTTGTGGCGGGGGTGGGGGGCGCCTGTTCCGTGTCTGCGTACACCCCAGAAAGTCGGTAGTTGCTCCTCTGATCATACCAATGTGGGTATTGAGATTGGGCCAATGTCCATCATATGCATCAGAGAGAGAAGTGAGGGATGTCGCGTTCAGTGGATTGGGTTTAGGTATGAAACTGAGGAAAATGATGTGACCGGGTGCTTCACTAGAGGGGAGGGGAAGGGTGTCTTAGCAGTTTATAAAAAAATACTGGGTTGAACTTCCCGAAACTTAACAGAGGTGAGGTTTCGTTTGGTTTTGTTGTGCGCGCTTTTTGTCTGACCAGTTGAAGGCAGCAATGCACTTAATGAGTG